>NC_084740.1:54155884-54255884 GCF_033978785.1 Entelurus aequoreus
AGCCAAGAATATACAACAATTCTTCTCAACAAAAGAGGAGAAATATAATCTTAGAGAAAAATGTAATTTAAAACAATTGTACGCACGTACAACACTTAAAACATTCAGTATATCAGTATGTGGAATTAAATGATGGGATGGATTAAGCAAAGCAATCAAACAATGTACTAATATGATCCACTTCAAGAAACACTTAAAGTGTTTACAAAGTACAAAGAAGAAGAACCATGATAAACATTCTCAATTTATCTCATCCATCCATTCATTTTCAAGATAATCTTACTCATCTCACCATATGAAATATAACTTACTTCACCAATTATTATCTATTTATTTTTATTGTGATTACTTATGGAGTATATTGTGAATAAATTGTGAACAGGAAGTGAACAAAAGTTTTAGCAACTGTTATGTAAAAGGAAAAGGGGTAGGATTAAATCAGCTCTGCTTCTTCCTACTCCTTTTCCAACATGTTGAAAAGAGAAACTGGAAATTGTGATGTATGATGTTGTATGCATGCATGTTCCAAATAAACTCAAACTCAAGGTAAAATATTGAAAATACTGACTGCATCTATCAGGTTAGAGAAGGAGACAGTCAGTGGTCGTGTGTTGGTGAACACGTTCTGGACGTCATCACCGAAATGAAGACCGCAAAGGAGAGTGAAGAAAAGGTAATTGGCGACATCTTGACAGACAGTATTAGAAAGGACTAATATAGAATTGTGTTCAGTTGTACTGGGAGGGTCAGCTGCTCAATGCCGGACAACATGTCAACTCTCACGCCACGACGTGTCCTCACCGAAGCTCCAAAACGTCCTGCTGGCGTCACACTAGCAGCACTGAGGTAACAAATGCTGTAAATGCACTGCAAAAAGTCAGTGTTCAAGAACAAGGACAAAAAATACAAAAATTAGGGGTATTCTACTTGAACTAAGGATAATTATCTGCCAATAGAACAAGAAAATTTGGCTTGTCAAGACTTTCCAAAACAAGTCAAATTAGCTAAGCTCAATGAACCCAAAAATACCTTAAAATAAGTATATTCTCACTAATAACAAGTGCACTTTTCTTGGTAGAAAAAACAAATATGAGACCTTTTTGCTCAATATGTTGAAAAATACTGAAGTAAATGCTAGTGCCATTATCTTGACATAATGATATGCGCTTGGCATTACATTTCTTGAAACCAGCAAACTTATACTAAAAACTAATTTATTGTTCTTAATGGAAGGCAACAAGGCAACCGCTTGTTACTCTCGGGGTCTCCTAGCCGCTCAGGCAAATCATATTGTCTAAAAATGCATTTTTCCATCGATAACATGACATCATCACGCCAAGTGCGTGCTCTTTCAGTCAATTAGTGCGCAAGGAATATATATATATATATATATATATATATATACAAACCCCGTTTCCATATGAGTTGGGAAATTGTGTTAGATGTAAATATAAACGGAATACAATGATTTGCAAATCCTTTTCAACCCATATTCAATAGAATGCACTACAAAGACAACATATTTGATGTTCAAACTCACAAACTTTTTTTTTTTTTTGCAAATAATAATTAACTTAGAATTTCATGGCTGCAACACGTGCCAAAGTAGTTGGGAAAGGGCATGTTCACCACTGTGTTACATGGCCTTTCCTTTTAACAACACTCAGTAAAGGTTTGGGAACTGAGGAGACACATTTTTGAAGCTTCTCAGGTGGAATTCTTTCCCATTCTTGCTTGATGTACAGCTTAAGTTGTTCAACAGTCCGGGGGTCTCCCTTGTGCTATTTTAGGCTTCATATTGCGCCACACATTTTCAATGGGAGACAGGTCTGGACTACAGGCAGGCCAGTCTAGTACCCGCACTCTTTTACTATGAAGCCACGTTGATGTAACACGTGGCTTGGCATTGTCTTGCTGAAATAAGCAGGGGCGTCCATGGTAACGTTGCTTGGATGGCAACATATGTTGCTCCAAAAGCTGTATGTACCTTTCAGCATTAATGGTGCCTTCACAGATGTGTAAGTTACCCATGTCTTGGGCACTAATACACCCCCATACCATCACACATGCTGGCTTTTACACTTTGTGCCTATAACAATCCGGAGGGTTCTTTTCCTCTTTGATCCGGAGGACACGACGTCCACAGTTTCCAAAAACAATTTGAAATGTGGACTCGTCAGACCACAGAACACTTTTCCACTTTGCATCAGTCTATCTTAGATGAGCTCGGGCCCAGCGAAGCCGACGGCGTTTCTGGGTGTTGTTGATAAATGGTTTTCGCCTTGCATAGGAGAGTTTTAACTTGCACTTACAGATGTAGCGACCAACTGTAGTTACTGACAGTGGTTTTCTGAAGTGTTCCTGAGCCCATGTGGTGATATCCTTTACACACTGATGTCGCTTGTTGATGCAGTACAGCCTGAGGGATGGAAGGTCACGGGCTTAGCTGCTTACGTGCAGTGATTTCTCCAGATTCTCTGAACCCTTTGATGATATTACGGAGCGTAGATGGTGAAATCCCTAAATTCCTTGCAATAGCTGGTTGAGAAAGGTTTTTCTTAAACTGTTCAACAATTTGTTGACAAAGTGGTGACCCTCACCCCATCCTTGTTTGTGAATGACTGAGCATTTCATGGAATCTACTTTTATACCCAATCATGGCACCCACCTGTTCCCAATGTGCCTGTTCACCTGTGGGATGTTCCAAATAAGTGTTTGATGAGCATTCCTCAACTTTATCAGTATTTATTGCCACCTTTCCCAACTTCTTTGTCACGTGTTGCTGGCATCAAATTCTAAAGTTAATGATTCTTTGCAAAAAAAAAATGTTTATCAGTTTGAACATCAAATATGTTGTCTTTGTAGCATATTCAACTGAATATGGGTTGAAAAGGATTTGCAAATCATTGTATTCCGTTTATATTTACATCTAACACAATTTCCCAACTCATATGGAAACGGGGTTTGTATATATATATATATATATATATATATATATATATATATATATATATATATATATATATATATATATATATATATATATATATGTACAGCCTGGCCCCCGGCCAACTTTTTTTCAATTGTAATTTTTAAGAATTTATCTGAACTTGCATGAACTATTTCTGTTCAAAATTGTTTGAAATGTAAAATGTTTAAATATCAACTGTCCAGTTTACTGTACTGTGCCAACTGTACTACTATATGAGTACGTGTTTTCTATTGTTTCATTGAAAATAAAACAGCAAAGTCCATTTGGCTGTCATCTGTTTTAATTATGAGACACAATTGTGTCAAAGTCATGATTTTTTATTTCATGCTTGAAATAAGAAATGATTACTTTAAAAAAGTAGTTTTATACTTGTGAGTGTTGATGACACAGCTTTGCAACAGTTGATATTCTAGTTTCAAGCATGTTTTACTCAATATAGGTCATCAAATCTCAGCAACAAGCTGTAATATCTTACTGAGATCATTTAGGACCAAAACACTTCAAACAGGTAAAACACTCTAATATAAAATCTGCTTAGTGAGAAGAATTATCTTATCAGACAGAAAATAAGCAAATATCACCCTTATTTGAGATATTTATATCTTACTTAGATTTCAGTTTTTGCAGTGCACTTCACTGAATAGAATGTTCCTCAACATGCAGAGGAAGACAAGGATGGAGGAAGAGGAGCAGCTGTGCAGTGTGAGAAGCCTCCACAAGGCAGCCAGACACAGCTGGGCTAAGTCAGATCATGCAAATATTACATTTGTTACATACCTAAATCCATGCTTAGTTCTTTAAATTGCAATGTGTGTGTTCAGATTGGTGACTGAGGGTGTGCGAGGCATGCTGGCCTCTCCCGGGCAACTTCGTAGCACAGGGGTCAGAGGTCAAGCCTGGGGCTGTATGTCCGCATCAGATGTCCTCCTCTTGATGGACGTAAAGTATGACGTCGTCACCCGTTTGCTTTACGCTGACATGCTGCAGGAACACCACAGTAAGGGCAAAACGTGCTGTAATGTTTTGGGTGGGTTTTTTTTACCGTTTGACTTTCTTTTGTTGTGATGTCACAGATGTGGATGTGTGGGAGGCTCTGTCGCCATGGCAACGGCACGAAGAAGAAGTTCGGCTCGGGGATCTTGCAGAGGAGGCGTTGGAGGACGACGACATGCTCCGATTGGCTGAACTGCCAGGAGCATTCAGAATATACAGGTGCTTTTCTCCAGGGGGAACTAGTGTTGGGGCGTTGTATCATGTTTGTGTGAAAAGTTATAAAATAATTATAAAAATGAATATTTTAACTGGAAAAAAATGGTGGTACTATGTAAGTGAAGTCATATTTTTTAATGATGAAACTGAACAAATATTAGGATAGGAATTATAATGTCACAGGAATCAAATGTTTTTAAATAAGAAAATAAATGTGTGAATAATGTCAAATTTGAAAGAATATTTAAAAAATCATATCTTGGCAATCTTATTTTTATGCTAAAAACAATAATATTTTGTGAATAAAGTCAGTTTTGTATGCACCTTTTTTTAATTACTATAAAAAGAACCATAGTGTTTTGAGAAAAAAATAACATTCTTTAAACATAGTCTAATTTTATAAGGAAAAAAAATATTTTAAAAAGTGTAATTTTTTTAGAAATATGTTTGTGATTTTAATAGGAAAATAATTAAAATACTATGAGGGGGAAAAAGAACAATAATATTACAAGAGTAAGGTCAGGTGCAGGTGTTAAAGTGAAAAATATACTAAAATCACCACAAAAAGAATCATAATGTTGCAAGAAAAAAGTAAAAATAGCAATAACAGGTGAATAAAGTTTGATTTGTATGAAGAAAAAATACTACATTGATTTTTTTTTTAAATCATCATAATGTTACAAGAATAAAGTTGTGTTTTTGTAGGGAAAAAAATGATCAATTTTAATTTGTTTAAGAAAAAAATAAGAATATTTCGAGAAAAATCATCAGAATGTTGTGAGAATGATGTTGTATTTTTCATAAGACAAAAAACACTGTAGTATTATATAAATATAGTCAGTTTTATGGAGCAATAGAAAAAAAAATCAATATTAAAACAATCACGTTTATTTTGGTAAGAAAAAAACATTAATAATACTCAGTTTAGTTTGTTTGAGAATAAAAATAAGAACATTACCAGAAAAAATATCATAATGTTGTGAGAATAAAGTTGTATTTTCCATAAGACAGTAATATTATTTAAATATAGTAAGTTTTATGGAGCAAAAAATATATATATATATATATTACAACAATCAAGTTTTATATTTATGAAAAAACTGTAATTATTTATACTAATGGATAGTACTATTCACTAAGTAACTTGTGTATGTGCACAAAGGATACAACAACTGAGTAATCAATGATGCAAAAAAATGCAAAATACAAAGAAATTACCATAAAAGGGAAAAAACATTTTATTTATTTGTTACGCACTTTTCATTGCATTAGGATAAACATTTTTTGTCAGAATATATATTTTTTCTCATTAAAAATGACAGATGTTTGTTTTTTAACACAGATTAAACTATCGATATTTTACGACATATAAATCCTCCAAATGTGTCTGGTGAAATTGTCCTCCAGGACGTGTCCTGAGTCCAGTAGAGAGTGTTTCACTGCTGTCTCTCTCCTCTACAAGTTCAACACATCACGTCAACAAGAAAGGGCAAGCCTAAGAGCTTTGGCAGAGAGGTACAACTCAACACCCGATGACTTCATTTGAATATAGAATAACTCCTTGTGGATTCTTCCAACTTCTCAGGCTGGACAAGGACAGTCTGAGCCTGATGTGCTGGCATATCAGGCTGGCAACGCTCAAAGCTGAAAGGGAAAAGACATCCAATGATGCGTATTTGGGAGCACAACAATGTTGGGACATGTGGTAAAGACATGAAGTGCTAACATTGTGTCCGTAGTTCATGTAGAAATAGAACGGTGGGGATATTGTCTTTGCAGGCCACATGTTTACAGTCCATGCAGAGAAGAGCAGGCTGCTTCATTGCTGCACAGTGGAGACGTAGAAGAACACCTAAGAGACTGCCAATTGTCACAGCAGGTCAAGTCATGCTATTTTGTTACATAATCAATCTCTTCTTCTTCTTTTATGGCGGGGCACTCAAGGTTAAAAGTGCAATACCGCCACCTACTGTATTGGAATGTGAACCAGAGTTCCCCCCCTCACATACAAACATACTGTTTATACCAGTGGTTTTCAACCACTGTGCCGCGGCACACTAGTGTGCCATGAGATACAGTCTGGTGTGCCGTGAGAGATTATCTAATTTCACCTATTTGGGTTAAGAATATTTTTTGCAAACCAGTAATTATAGTCTGCAAATGATGTGTTGTTGTTGAGTGTCGGTGCTGTCTAGAGCGCGGCAGAGTAACCTTGTAATACTCTTCCATATCAGTAGGTGGCAGCAGGTAGCTAATTGCTTTGTAGATGTCGGAAACAGTGGGAGGCAGTGTGCAGGTAAAAAGGTGTCTAATGCTTAGACCAAAAATAAACAAAAGGTGAGTGCCCCCAAGAAAAGGCATTGAAGCTTAGGGAAGGCTATGCAAAACGAAACTAAAACTGAACTGGCTACAAAGTAAACAAAAACAGAATGCTGGACGACAGCAAAGACTTACTGTGGAGCAGAGACGGCGTCCACAAAGTACATCCTAACATGACATGACAATCAACAATGTCCCCACAAAGAAGGATACAAACAACTGAAATATTCTTGATTGCTAAAACAAAGTAGATGTGGGGAATATCGCTCAAAGGAAGACATGAAACTGCTACAGGAAAATACCAAAAAAAGAGAAAAAGCCACTAAAATAGGAGCGCAAGACAAGAACTAAAACACTAGAGTTATATTGATGCATGCTTGGTTATGCTTTAAAATTATATCCAACAATTGCGACGACGACTTTTTACTGCCAACTGAGTTTCGTTTTTTTAAAGATTTCTGCCGGTGGTGTGCCTCCACATTTTTTCAACGCAAAAAATGAGCCTTGGCTCCAAAAAGGTTGAAAAACACTGGTTTGTACTTTGCCAAACTAAATTCTATTACATAAACCTGTCTCTTCTAGCAACTTCACTTAAATGTTCTGTGTCAGGTTCAAACACCGATGACATTTATTAAACAGACAAAGAAGCAAGGAATCAAACAGAGACAGAATTAAATTTGACTCAATGAGGAGAAGCGCGTAGACCTGTACCCTTTTACAGTGTCCCACCACGCTCTGACCAAAGATTGTACAGCTCCTCTTTTATTTGGACTTTCCCTGATTACATGGCAACAGCTGTTTCTAAAGGAAAGGGGGTCGTAAACAGCCGTCGCCTTTGGTTACAAAACAGTTCAAAGAAAAGGTGCCAGGAGGGGGCGGGGAGTCAGGTCCTGCTTCCTCTCCACTTTGTAGATCTCGGGTCAAGACAAAATCTTCCTGTGGATTACAATACATCAAAGAAACAGACGGCTTCATGTCGCTTCCCATCCTACACAGTGGAGTTTTACAAGCCTTTTGATTGGTAAGATCAAAGACAGCTTTTGTCTGCTCGCCGGGAACTCATTGAAACACAAAGTTTTGTGATAACTTAGATACATTTATTCTGACATTCTGCTTGGTGCTTTGTACCTCCTTTGAGAGTAACCTCCTTCTGTCCACGTCTTCTAACTTCCTCTCTCAGTTCACTCCTTTCTCTAATGTATTTGCCACAATAAAGGATTGCAGCTGTCACATAATCCTGTTGGCTGTTTACTTAGAAGGTCTTATTCAGTCTGGTGTGTCCTAATCTAATGCATGATTTGATTCCTTCCCCTTTTGTGCTCCCCCTTACAGTTCTTCCCGCTCCTGCTGTGTTCTGTATTGCATATAAGTGTCTTCCTGTTGTACTCATGTCTCGATGTGATAGCCATTCTTTCAAAATATTTCCTTTTTAATTAATGATTTTGCCTCTGTCTTACTAAGAGGTACCTCGCCCTCTCAAGTCCTTTCAGCAAATGATGAATTCTACTGCTTGCCCAGCAGGCCTTGCTGCAGTTGCTGGTGCTCAGCCAGGAGCAGGAGAGGAAGCAGCTGGTCCACTTGCTACATGGAGTCACCTTAGAGGATGTGCAAAAACCCGCTCCCACAAAGTCTCCTAAAGCAGGTGAATTCTTGTCGCTTATTAGCGTTGTTGTGTCTTACCGCTAAGAAAATTAAGGTCCCACTGCCAATAGATTGCGTCAAAAGGATGAAACAAATCCGCCACACCTGGGAAACGAGCAGTGAGATAAACAAAGCCCAGTCTGACATCAGCAGAACCCCGACAGAGTGGTCCCAGGACCAGCTGGAACAGGTGTCCTTGAGACTCTTGACACATGTCATGGAGCTGCAGGAGAAGCAGGCGTCGTCGTTACTTCAAGATTTGATGAACAAGGTGAGGATCAAATGGGACAAATTAGATAAATAAATACATTTTGTGTCGTTTTCAGTTAATTATTTCAATTTTAATTAATTATTTAATCCTTTTTTTTTATTCAATAATTATTGATTTCATTATTTCACAGTTTAAATAGTTATTTTATGATTTAATACATTTCATGATTTAATTGATTATTTCAATGTGTTGATGACACAGCTTTGCAACAGTTGATATTCTAGTTTCAAGCATGTTTTACTCAATATAGGTCATCAAATCTCAGCAATAAGCTGTAATATCTTACTGAGATCGTTTAGGACCAAAACCCTTAAAACAAGTAAAACACTCACATAAAATCTGCTTAGTGAGAAGAATTATCTTATCAGACAGAAAATAAGCAAATATCACCCTTACTTGACATATTTCATCTTACTTAGATTCATACTTGCCAACCTTGAGACCTCCAATATCGGGAGGTGGGGGTAGGGGGGGGGTGGGGGAGTTGGGTCGGGGTCGGGGGCATGGTTGGGGGCGTGGTTATTTACAGCTAGAATTCACCAACTCGGGTATTTCATATATATTTCATATATATATATATATATATATATATATATATATATATATATATATATATATATATATATATATATATATATATATATATATATATATATACATATGTATATATATATATATATATATATATATATATATATATATATATATATATATATATATACATATGTATATATATATATATATATATATATATATATATATATATATACATATGTATATATATATATATATATATATATATATATATATATACATATGTATATATATATATATATATATATATATATATATATATATATATATATATATATACATATGTATATATATATATATATATACATATGTATATATATATATATACATATGTATATATATATATATATACATATGTATATATATATATATATATATATATGTATATATATATGTATGTATATATATATATATATATATATATATATATATATATATATATATATATATATATATATATATATATATATATATATATATATATATATATATATATATATATATGTGTGTGTGTGTATGAAATACTTTACTTTCAGTGAATTCTAGCTACATATATATATTTTATTTACATATAAATAAAAGAAATACTTGAATTTCAGTGTTCCGGTGGCTATCCATTAGATGGCAGTATTGTCCTGTTTAACTTCTCCGTTCATGATGAGTATATCATTTCGGCCACCGTGTTCAATGGAGAAGTGTCCAACTGTCCTGGATGAACTGAAATTCTTGTTTCCATTCGTTTTGGAACTTGCAAGCGTATTTCTTCATCTTGCTCGTCGACGGCGTCGCCATGTCTGTAATTTCCTCGTCCTTCTGCTTCGTCTCCTTGTTGTGTGCGCAGTTGTGCACTCTACTCTCTAAAAGCCCTAGATGTTATGACGTCATTGGGCAGGCAAGCTGTTTATATTGTGGGAAAGCGGACGTGAGAACAGGCTGTCCCCACTCAGTCTCAGGTCCGCATTGGCCACGCCCCCTCCAGCTCCGGCTGAATACCGGGAGTTTGTCGGGAGAAAATCTCTGCCGGGAGGTTGTCGGGAGAGGCGCTGAATACCGGGATTCTCCCGCTAAAAACGGGACGGTTGGCAAGTATGCTTAGATTTCAGTTTTTGCAGTGTGAGTTCCCTCCGGGTACTCCGACTTCCTCCCACCTCCAAAGACATGCACCTGGGGATAGGCTCCTCCCACCTCCAAAGACATGCACCTGGGGATAGGCTCCTCCCACCTCCAAAGACATGCACCTGGGGATAGGTTGATTGGCAACACTAAATGGTCCCTAGTGTGTGAATGTTGTCTATCTGTGTTGGCCCTGTGATGAGGTGGTGACTTGTCCAGGGTGTACCCCGCCTTCCGCCCGAATGCAGCTGAGATAGGCTCCAGCACCCCCCTGCGATCCCGAATGGGACAAGCGGTAGAAAATAGATTTGGCTGAATAATAAAACTTTAAAAAAAAAAAAAAAAAATTGTCTTTTTTTATCTTTTGAAATTGTGTCACAATGTTTTTAAAAAGGAAAAGGACATTAGTATTTATATGTGTCAGTAAAGTAATGGAAGGGTTGTCCACCGTGTGTGTGCAGGGTGAGCAGCACCTTCAGGGACTGCAAGAAGAGTATGAATCCAAACTGCGAGAAGACCAACACAACAATCTTCTCCAACTCATAAGCCCAGAAGCGTCTTCCACGACTTCAGACACGCATTGGATTCAGGAACGAGTCCAAGGTCAGATGACTTGTAGTGGACCCGCTGAGAACCAGGACCTCACCGCTGGACCTCCTCAATCTCTGACCACAACCAGCAGTGAAGTAAATGGAGGCCAAACTGAGGGTGTACCTAATAAACAGGCTGTTTGTGCAGGTACCACCAACACAACTTTAGGATTAGGAACCTTAACTCAAACCTTAACCCAAACCTTGGTCATAACCACAGGCGTAACCCGAGTGTTCAACACACCCACGTGGGTCCAAATCTAGTCAGGCTGGGGTTGGGCCAAGAAGGTCTAACTCAGTCTTTGGATGTTTTTGGAACTGAAAAATTATTGTCGCTTGGAATCTCAATCAATCAATCAATGTTTATTTATATAGCCCTAAATCACAAAAGTCTCAAAGGGCTGCACAAGCCACAACGACATCCTCGGCACAGAGCCCACACAAGGGACGTCGATGTGAATCTGATATGGATTATCATCTAGTTATTGGAGTTTTCTTATGATGTTCAACCAATCAGAAGGCACTTGATTGTTGGAGTGCAGAGGTATGGAGTCCAGTGGAAACATGTAATCAAACGTTTCTGGCTGATATATATTTTTATTATTTAACTCACTTTTCTCAGTTAGCTCATTTTCTTTACATTTGAGGCAGAAATGAAATGGTGAATCTAAATGTTAAATCTAAGTTCTTAAATGTTAAATATTATATCTAAATCTAAGTGTTAAGTGTAAATGTTGAATATAAATATACATGTTAAATGTAAATGGTAAAAGTAAATGTTACATCTAAATGTTAAGCAATAAATCAAAATGTCAAATGTTAGATATAAATGTTCAATCTAAATGTTAAATATAAATGATATAAATCTAAGGAATAAATATAATGCTAAATTTAAATGTTATATCTAAATCTAAATGTTCAATTTGAATGTTATATCTAAATCTAAATGTTAAATTTAAATGTTATATATAAATCTAAATGTTAAATATATATGTTTTATCTAAATCTAAATGTTAAATCTACATGTTGAATCTAAATCAAAATGTTATATCTAAATGTTAAATCTACATGTTAAATCTAAATTTAAATGTTATATCTAAATCTAAATGTTCAATTTGAATGTTTTATCTAAATCTAAATGTTAAATCTACATGTTGAATCTAAATCAAAATGTTATATCTAAATGTTAAATCTAAATGTAAATGTTATATCTAAATGTAAATGTTAAATTTGAATGTTATATATAAATCTAAATGTTAGATTTATATGTTTTATCTAAATCTAAATGTAATATCTACATCTAAATGTTAAATCTACATGTTGAATCTAAATCAAAATGTTATATCTAAATGTTGAATCCAAATGTTATATCTACATTTAAATGTTAAATCTACATTTAAATGTTAAATCTGCATGTTAAATCTAAATTTAAATGTTATATCTAAATCTAAATGTTAAATTTGAATGTTATATATAAATCTAAATGTTAACTTTATATGTTTTATCTAAATGTAATATCTACATCTAAATGTTAAATCTGCATGTTGAATCTAAATCCAAATGTTATATCTAAATGTTAAATCCAAATGTTATATCTACATTTAAATGTTAAATCTACATGTTAAATCTAAATCCAAATGTTATATCTAAATGTTAAATCCAAATGTTATATCTACATTTAAATGTTAAATCTAAATGTTAAATCTAAATCAAAATGTTATATCTAAATGTTAAATCCAAATGTTATATCTAAATGTTAAATATAAATCAAAATAATATATCCAAATATAAAGGTCTAATGTAAATGATAAATATAAATGTTAAATGATAAATCAAAAGCTTAAATGTAAATGTTAAATACACATTTTAAATATGAATGTGGAGCCCAAGTCGAAATATTGAATGCACATTCTTTGTCAAGTTTAAGCTAAAAAAGCTAAAAACATTTATATTTAACTTTTACATTAAATATTTTACATAAATTTTGGATTTAACGTTTGTCAAGTTTAAGCTAAAAAGGCTAAAAAACATTTATATTTAACATTTACATTAAATATCTTACATCAATTTTACATTTAACATTTAGATTTGTATTTAACATTTAGATTGATCATTAACATTCATATTTAGGATTTAATATTCAGATGTAGATGTAACATTTCAAGTCACCATTTAAGTCTTGGGGCCGACTTTATTTAACATCTATATGCTCCCACTAGGACAAATCATGCAAAATAATAACATTGACCATCATTGCTATGCCGATGACACCCAAATCTATGTAGCGCTATCACCAAATGACTATCGCCCCATAGATCTTCTGTGCCAGTGCATTGAGCAAGTCAAACACTGGATGTGCCAAAATTTCCTACAACTAAATGAAGATAAAACTGAGATAATTGTTTTTGGTGCTAAAAAAGAAAGGTTTAAAGTCATCCAACACCTTCAATCACTGTCCCTGAAAACCTCAAATAAAGCCAGAAATCTTGGGGTTATTTTAGATTCTGATTTACATTTCGACAGTCACATCAAATCAGTAACAAAATCGGCCTACTATCACCTCAAAAATGTAAAAAGACTTAGAGGGCTCATGTCAGCTCAAGACTTAGAAAAACTTGTACATGCCTTTATTACCAGTAGGCTAGACTATTGTAATGGTCTCCTTGCAGGTCTTCCCAAAAAAACTGTCAGGCAGCTACAGCTTGTTCAGAACGCTGCTGCTAGAGTTCTAACAAAGACCAAAAAATGTGAGCACATTACACCAATTCTTAAATCCTTACATTGGCTCCCTGTACATCAGAGAATAGATTTCAAAATCCTCCTGCTCACATATAAATCACTACATGGTCTAGGGCCCAAGTATATCACTGATATGCTCCCACTATATACGCCCTCTAGATCACTAAGATCTTCTGAGACCAATCTGTTAGCGGTTCCAAGAGTAAACTCAAATCAAGGGAGATCATCATTCAGTCACTATGCAACACATAGCTGGAATAAACTTCCTGAAGATGTCAGACTCTCCCCAACTCTCACTACTTTTAAAACTAGACTGAAGACTTTTATGTTCACCTTAGCTTTCAGCTAAATCTTTTAATCTTTTAACTTTTAACGTCTGCACTGTTTTTATTTTTATTGTCTGCATTTTAATTTTGCTTTTATTTTCTTTCATTTCACTTTGTTGTCTGTGAAGCACTTTGAGTCTGCCTTGTGTATGAAAAGCGCTATACAAATAAAGTTGCCTTGCCTTGCCTTGCCTTGCCTTGCCTTAATTTCTACCTCAAATGTGAAGAAAAGTGAGCAAAATATCAAAAAAGTATCAGCTAGAAAAGTGTGATGGAGTGTTTACATTGAGCACCCTAGATAGAGGTGGGTTAGTAACCCTAACTAACCATAGCCTAACCTTAACCACAAGCGGCCAAAGCCTAACCTTGTAAGTAAGGGTTAGATTCGCTTTGTCATCCTGGTTATTTTTGTCATGGCAGACTTTTTGACTGGACCTCATTAAAAAGATCTTAATAATCATGAAATATTGCAAGCACATCCTGTCAGAATAATTGTATCTAAGTTAGCACAAAACTTTTGTGTTTCAATGAGTTCCCGGCGAGGAGACAAAAGCTGTCTTTGATCTTACCAATCAAAAAGCTTGTAAAACTCCACTGTGTAGGATGGGAAGCGACATGAAGGTGTTGGCTTCTTTGATCTATTGTAATCCACTGGAAGATTTTGTCTTGACCCGAGATCTACAAAGCGGAGAGGAAGCAGGACCTGACCCCCCTCCAGGCACCCTTTCTTTGAACTGTTTTGTAACCAAAGGCGACGGCTGTTTACGGCCCCCTTCCCTTAGAAACAGCTGTTGCCATTTAATCAGGGAAAGTCCAACTAAAAGAGGAGGCGTCCAACCTTTCGTCAGAGCGTGGGGGAAGACTGTGCAAAGAGTACAGCCCAGACGTTTCTCCTCAATGAGCTAAATTGAATTCTGTCTCCGTTTAATTCCTTGCTTCTTGTCTGTTTAATAGATGTCATCAGTGTTTGAACCTGATACATCCTATCTCCTTATTCTTAGGGTGTGGATTGACACTTGGGGGTCTGCCCTACTTGGAGGTCTCCTGTGTGGCAGCTAAAATGGATGAAGACGCTGAGGAGGAGGAGGAGGAGGAAAGTCAAAGAAAGAACCAGGATGAGGAAGAGGATGCTTGGAGCTCACAGCCAGAGGACCACGCTCGTCGTGAGGAAGACGCCGTCAACGTCCAAACGGAGACTTTGGAAGGACAAAGCACGGCTGGCAAAACGGAGATGGAGAAGTTGAGGTCTTGTCTGAGTCCCATCCCCCACGCCGTCTTAGAACCGCAGGACTCTTCGGACGTGCAGCGACGTCACCTGGCCCCTGCCATGTCCAGTCACACAGTCGACGTGAAGGTGGGTATGTGCGCCGCTGAGGGCCGGCCCCTGGCATGAACGCTCGGTGGTTGTCTGGGCAGTCTTTTTCAACCTTTTTTGAGCCAAAGCACATTTTTTTCATGGTAAAAATTCAGTAGAAAATGTTAAAAATGAAACTCAATAGGCTATATTGCCAATCTAAAGTCCTTCTCATCAAATGCGCAGGACAGGCCAGTGGTGTCACCCACACAGGACAGGCCAGTGGTGTCACCCACACAGGACAGGCCAGTGGTGTCACCCACACAGGACAGGCCAGTGGTGTCACCGGCGCAGGACAGGCCAGTGGTGTCACCGGCACAGGACAGGCCAGTGGTGTCACCCACACAGGACAGGCCAGTGGTGTCACCGGCGCAGGACAGGCCAGTGGTGTCGTCGCTGGAAAGAGAGAAGACGGTGCGTAAGCTGGTGGACGTGCACAGGCGGGCGGAGAGGAAGCAGCAGCGAGACAGAGAAAGACAGCAGCTGCGGGTGAGAGAGACGCTGGCGTCCAGAAGGAGAAGTCCACTCTGGCTCTGACACTTTGCTTCAGGTCCAGGAACGTCTGTCCATCATCCAGAGCAGGAAGGCCGAGGACGAGGTGTTTGGGCGTAGACACAGGGACAGCATGAGACATTTGACAAAAGAGCTTTCCCAGGTAATTATTACATCTGTGGTACGCCATCTGATTAAAGTAGTCTTTTATCGTCCTATATTCAAACACAGTGTTACTGGTCAAACTGTGTGTAATGTTACACTGGCCAAAAATATGAAATGTACTTGTTAAATAAGACCTCTGCCTTGTTTTTAATGAATACTTAGGCCTACTACTAGGGATGATACTCGAAACCGGTTTTCCCGGTTGTTCGATAAGAAAAGAACCGAGTCCTCGGACTCGTATCCCTTTTTGATAACCGGTACCCGTTATCGAGACCACTATAGTAAAGAAAAAGAGTTGGTTCTTTATTCGAATCCCTGGAATCCCGTCCCGACCAGAAATGCTCCGTGAGAAATCACAAGAAATGACGTCACGTAGGTAGCTCAGTCATTAGGCGCAGATAGGGAAAGCAGGGGCCGGAAAAAGCGCTCCAAGGTGTAATAAAGTTCAAAACAAAAGGTATAATACAATGAATAACTTTACTGAGAGATTTGAGCAGGGTACAAACACATGACGAACATTTTTACGACCGACCGGAAACATAGCAACCAGGCTAGCAACGCACCTTCTTTACCGCAGCTGTCGCAACGTTCTTAAAGCAACCACAGCACATACATATATATACAACATATCTCCCTTTTTTAACTTTTCTTTTTCTTTCCTTGTAAACAAAACAAAATCACACTGTATATGTGTTGTCTGTCTAACTATAAATAATGCAGACGAGGCGTGTTGGCTGAGTTCTTAACGTCTTAGCTGCCGAGTGGGACGACATGCAACAACACTTTTCGGGGCTACCGCGCATGCTCGTCCCTCCCGTTGCATGCTGGGTAGTGTAGTTGTTATATTCCTAGCTCATAAAATCAAATCTTTCCCCCTATAAAGAAATTAATGTTAACTCAATAAAGTGTATTTCTTTTTTTAGCTTTAACTTTTCATCTTTTAGCATTGTAACCACATTTGCAAACAACTTTTCTCCTCATAGAATTTTCTTTCAATAAAGAAATGAAATGCAAAAATGTCAAAGCATCATAACAAACAGTTATGTCAAATAGCAGCAGAAGTGCACTTTTTGGAGAGCTGTATTATTTTCAGTTTTGTGCCCAAGGGACTGATTTTATTTAACACTATATTATTATTTATACACCTATAGTGATCACAGAGACAGGTAGTTTTTGTGTTACTGTATATATTTGTTTCTCTGAAAAATCCCACTTATTATACTTTGGGTAACAACAGTCAATATTTATTAATTTATTAGATTTTATTTTTTTCTTATATAATAAAAGTGAGCTTTTGTTCAACCAAATACTGTGTTTTTTTCCATATACAACAACCTATCTGGACTCGATAAGAGATTCGATAAGGAATCGGTTCGATAAGAGGATTCGATAATAGGCTCGAACTCGATAGTTTCTTATCAAACATCATCCCTACCTACTACGCTACTGTATTTTAATGGGGGTATACTTGGAGAGTCAAGTTCTTTTTCTGAGGTGGTACTTGCTGGAAAAAGTTTGAGAACCACTGTATGAGATAACATGTCAGAATTAATTATATTAAAATGTGTTTTTTGTTGTTTAGGAGGACAAAAGTCAGCAGAAGACTTTGGTCAAAGAAAAACTGGAGCAGCTCAGAAGAGAACGTTCATTTATTATGCAGTCCAGAAGAAACAAGTAAATAGATATTTTATTTTCATTTCACAGCTTTTATTTCAAACACAACAATAATATGAAATCCATCTCCATTAAGATCATTCATGTATATCAGGGGTGTCCAAAGTGCGGCCCGGGGGCCATTTGCGGCCCGCAGCTAATTGTTTACCGGCCCGCCACACATTCTGGAAATACTATTGTAAAAATAAAAAATAACATTAAAAAAAGTGGAATGAAGTGAAATCTAACGAGAAAAAGTTGCAATGTTGACACAAAAGCTACCATGCAGGCTGTTTTTTTTTCTTTGGTCTTCATTTTTCTTTTTTTGCCATTGCTCAACAACAAAAAAATAATGACAAAAAATCCATGTTATAATGAATTATTTTCAGGGCTCCAATTACTTCAAATATTTCACTTTAAAATGTTTTATGTGGCAAATATTGCATATATTGTGTAGTAGCCATATAAAAACATCAAAGTTTTCTTTGACAAAAGCGCATAAAACAAACAAAATAATAGTTCCAGCATAAAATGGACAGATATATCTGAAGTTGATCTCGTAACTTAAGTGTTGAAAGTAAAAGAAAAAACTAATAAAAATGTATCACTTTATGAGTGGGGCACCTTTTGGATCCCAAATATATTTAGTGATTTTTTATTTTTTATTTTCACTGTGATTACTCAAAAATATGAAATAATTAAAATCAATGGTGTCCTGCATTATTGATCTTTTAGGGCTCTAATTACTAAATACTGCATATTTCAGTTTTACTATAAAAAAAACTAAGTTGTTTTTTACAGAAAAGCCATAAAACATTTTTTTTAATTTGTATTACTTTATATCAACTTGAAGTTGATATAGAGATTTACTGTAAGCGTTAAATAATTAAAAAATAATAATAATCTGACTTATTTTTAACATTTCAATGACTGAGACCCTTTATGGTCCCCTAAAGGTAAAATGAATAAAAAATGCATATATTTTGTTATGGTTTGAAAATTAAAAATATCAAAATGGGCCCCACATGCTTAAATTTTTCCGTGTGCGGCCCTCGGTGGAAAAAGTTTGGACACCCCTGATGTATATATACATATATACAGTATATTAGGGGTGTGGGAAAAAATCGATTCGAATTTGAATCGCGATTCTCACGTTGTGTGATTCAGAATCGATTCTCATTTTTAAAAAATCGATTTAAATTTTTTTTTTTTTTATTTAAACATTTGTATTTATTTTTTATTTTTATTTTGTATTAATCCAACAAAACAATACACAGCAATACCATAACAATGCAATCCAGTTCCAAAACCAAACCTGACCCAGCAACACTCAGAACTGCAATAAACAGAGCAATTGAGAGGAGACACAAACACGACACAGAACAAAACAAAAGTAGTGAAACAAAAATGAAAATTATCAACAACAGTATCAATATTAGTTACAATTTCAACATAGCAGTGATTAAAAATCCCTCATTGACATTATCATTAGACATTTATAAAAAAAAAAGAACAATAGTGTCACATTGGCTTACACTTGCATCGGGGAAAAATCGATTCTCGATTCAAAAACTATTTTTTTCCCGATGCAAAAGGATTCTCTATTCATGGAATACATAGATTTCAGCAGGATCTACCCCAGTCTGCTGACATGCAAGCAGAGTAGTAGATTTTTGTAAAAAGCTTTTATAATTGTAAAGGACAATGTTTTATCAACTGATTGCAATAATGTACATTTGTTTTAACTATTAAATGAACCAAAAATATGACTTATTTTATCTTTGTGAAAATATTGGACACAGTGTGTTGTCAAGCTTATGAGATGCGATGCAAGTGTAAGCCACTGTCACACTATTGTTCTTTTTTTATAAATGTCTAATGATAATGTCAATGAGGGATTTTTAATCACTGCTATGTTGAAATTGTACCTAATATTGATACTGTTGTTGATAATATTCATTTTTGTTTCACTACTTTTGTTTTGTTCTGTGTGGTGTTTGTGTCTCCTCTCAATTGCTCTGTTTATTGCAGTTCTGAGTGTTGCTGGGTCGGGTTTGCTTTTGGAATTGGATTGCATTGTTATGGTATTGCTGTGTATTGTTTTATTGGATTGATTAATTCAAAAAAATTAATTAATTAATTAAAAAAATATGTTTTTAATAAATAAATTTTTTAAAAAAAAAATCGATTTTTTAAAAATGAGAATCGATTCGGAATCGCACAACGTGTGAATCGCGATTCAAATTCGAATCGATTTTTTCCCACACCCCTAATATATATATATATATATATATATATATATATATATATATATATATATATATATATATATATATATATATATATATATATATATATATATTTCATCCCACGCTAAAGTGTTGCCTTTTATATTTTTGTAGATTGTAAAAATTATTTGACCGTTTCTGACCCAAAAAGCCGTAAGAACTAATGTCATGTGTTTGAATGTGAAGGAATGCAGCAGGACTGAAGGAACTCTTGGAGCCCATACAAGTCCACATCAGACCTGAAGACACTGACTCTTCCACTTGAACCTGCTGCTCTGGTAAACTTCTTCTTCTTTGCTGTCATCACAACATCTTCTTCTTTGCTGTCATCACAACATCTCCTTCTTTGCTGTCATCACAACATCAAAACACCTTAACTGCTACAGTTATTATTACTGTTCTATAGATCCAAGTTGAACAAGCATTAATGTGACAGACAGCCAAGTTATCTTCTCACTGGATCACTTTACACCAGCTATGTGCACATGGACACATTTTATCAGATGAAATGGCTAACCGGAATAAAAATGCTCCGTGTAAACACGCCATTCAGAATATTCTGACCCCATCGCACGCGTTCGCATCAAAGTTTCATTCGGATCCAGACACGTGCTTTATCAGAATCAGAATTAGAAATACTTTATTAGGATTTTCAGCACAATCCCATTCAAGATCAGACACATTTACAAGGAGACAGAACAGGATCAAACATTACAGGGAGACAGAACAGGATCAAACATTACAGGGAGACAGAACAGGATCGCTGACAACTCTGGCAACTTCCGGCGCCCCTTACAAAAAAGGTGAGAAACAGGTAAACGCTGGGGGGGATGAGGAACAAAAAAAATTCAGTCTATGCCTGGGCTCAGACTGAGGACAAGGGGGGAAAAAAAATTATTATAATAAAAAAAAATTTGTAAAAAAATTTTAATGAAAAAAAACCCTCATAGCCATAGCACACATAAACGTGTGTAAGAATTCACTTTGGTGGTAGAGGGAGACTACGTTTAATACACTTTGGTGGTAGAGGGAGACTACATTTAATACACTTTGATGGTAAAGGGAGACTACATTTAATACACTTTGGTGGTGGAGGGAGACTACATTTAATACACTTTGATGGTAAAGGGAGACTACATTTAACACACCTTGGTGGTGGAGGGAGACTACATTTAATACACTTTGGTGGTAGAGGGAGACTACTTTTAATACACTTTGATGGTAAAGGGAGACTACATTTAATACACTTTGGTGGTAGAGGGAGACTACATTTAATACACTTTGGTGGTAGAGGGAGACTACATTTAATACACTTTGGTGGTGGAGAGAGACTACATTTAATACACTTTGGTGGTAGAGGGAGACTACATTTAATACACTTTGGTGGTGGAGGGTGACTACATTTAATACACTTTGGTGGTAAAGGGAGACTACATTTAAAGGCCTACTGAAACCCACTACTACCGACCACGCAGTCTGATAGTTTATATATCAATGATGAAATCTTAACATTATAACACATGCCAATACGGCCGGGTTAACTTATAAAGTGACATTTTAAATTTGCCGCTAAACTTCCGGTTCGAAACGCCTCTGAGGATGACGTATGCGTGTGACGTAGCCCGGCGAACACGGGTATGCCTTCCACATTGAAGCCGATACGAAAAAGCTCTGTTTTCATTTCATAATTCCACAGTATTCTGGACATCTGTGTTCGTGAATCTGTTTCAATCATGTTCATTGCATTATGGAGAAGGAAGCCGAGCAAACAAAGAAGAAAGTTGTCGGTGCGAAATGGACGTATTTTTCGAACGTAGTCAGCCACAACAGTACACAGCCGGCGCTTCTTTGTTTACATTCCCGAAAGATGCAGTCAAGATGGAAGAACTCGGATAACAGAGACTCTAACCAGGAGGACTTTTGATTTGGATACACAGACGCCTGTAGAGAACTGGGACAACACAGACTCTTACCAGGATTACTTTGATTTGGATGACAAAGACGCAGACGTGCTACTGTGAGTATGCAGCTTTGGCTTTTTTTTGCGTATGTACGTAACTTTTTTAAAATATATAAGCTTTATGAACCTTGGGTTAGGTGAACGGTCTTTTGGGCTGAGTGATTGTGTGTGTTGATCATGTGTTTGAATTGTATTGGCGTGTTCTATGGAGCTAGGAGCTAGCAGAGGAGCTAGGAGCTAGCATAACACGTACCGTACCGTACATGCGCGTCACGTACGTAACTTTTTAAAAATATATAAGCTTTATGAACCTTGGGTTAGGTGAACGGTCTTTTGGGCTGAGTGATTGTGTGTGTTGATCGGGTGTTTGAATTGTATTGGCGTGTTCTATGGAGCTAGGAGCTAGCAGAGGAGCTAGGAGCTAGCATAACAAACACGCAGGTGTTATTATGCAGGATTAATTTGTGGCATATTAAATATAAGCCTGGTTGTGTTGTGGCTAATAGAGTATATATATGTCTTGTGTTTATTTACTGTTGTAGTCATTCCCAGCTGAATATCAGGTACCGTGAGTATGCAGCCTTGGCTGCTAAACATTCGATAACTTGACCGTATGTGCGCGTCACGTACGTAACTTTTTAAAAATATATAAGCTTTATGAACCTTGGGTTAGGTAAACGGTCTTTTGGGCTGAGTGATTGTGTGTGTTGATCAGCTGTTTGAATTGTATTGGCGTGTTCTATGGAGCTAGGAGCTAGCAGAGGAGCTAGGAGCTAGCATAACAAACACGCAGGTGTTTTTATGCAGGATTAATTTGTGGCATATTAAATATAAGCCTGGTTGTGTTGTGGCTAATAGAGTATATATATGTCTTGTGTTTATTTACTGTTGTAGTCATTCCCAGCTGAATATCAGGTCACCCCCGGCTCTCACAGCATCTTCCCTATCTGAATAGCTTCAACTCCCCACTAGTCCTTCACTTGCACTTTACTCATCCACAAATCTTTCATCCTCGCTCAAATTAATGGGGAAATTGTCGCTTTCTCGGTCCGAATCTCTCTCACTTCATGCGGCCATCATTGTAAACAATAGGGAACTTTGCGTATATGTTCAACTGACTACGTCACGCTACTTCCGGTAGGTGCAAGCCTTTTTTTTATCAGATACCAAAAGTTGCAATCTTTATCGTCGTTGTTCTATACTAAATCCTTTCAGCAAAAATATGGTAATATCGCGAAATGATCAAGTATGACACATAGAATAGATCTGCTATCCCCGTTTAAATAAAAAAAATTCATTTCAGTAGGCCTTTAATACACTTTGGTGGTAAAGGGAGACTACGTTTAATACACTTTGGTGGTAGAGGGAGACTACATTTAATACACTTTGGTGGTAAAGGGAGACTACCTTTAATACACTTTGGTGGTAGAGGGAGACTACATTTAATACACTTTGGTGGTAAAGGGAGACTACATTTAATACACTTTGGTGGTAGAGGGAGACTACATTTAATACACTTTGGTGGTGGAGGGAGACTACATTTAATACACTTTGGTGGTGGAGGGAGACTACATTTAATACACTTTGGTGGTGGAGGGAGACTACATTTAATACACTTTGGTGGTAAAGGGAGACTACATTTAATACACTTTGGTGGTAAAGGGAGACTACGTTTAATACACTTTGGTGGTAGAGGGAGACTACATTTAATACACTTTGGTGGTAGAGGGAGACTACTTTTAATACACTTTGATGGTAAAGGGAGACTACATTTAATACACTTTGGTGGTAGAGGGAGACTACATTTAATACACTTTGGTGGTGGAGGGAGACTACATTTAATACACTTTGGTGGTGGAGGGAGACTACATTTAATACACTTTGGTGGTAGAGGGAGACTACGTTTAATACACTTTGGTGGTAGAGGGAGACTACATTTAATACACTTTGGTGGTGGAGGGAGACTACATTTAATACACTTTGGTGGTGGAGGGAGACTACATTTAATACATTTTGGTGGTGGAGGGAGACTACATTTAATACACTTTGGTGGTAAAGGGAGACTACATTTAATACACTTTGGTGGTAAAGGGAGACTACGTTTAATACACTTTGGTGGTAGAGGGAGACTACATTTAATACACTTTGGTGGTAGAGGGAGACTACTTTTAATACACTTTGATGGTAAAGGGAGACTACATTTAATACACTTTGGTGGTAGAGGGAGACTACATTTAATACACTTTGGTGGTGGAGGGAGACTACATTTAATACACTTTGGTGGTAGAGGGAGACTTCATTTAATACGCTTTGGTGGTGGAGGGAGACTACATTTAATACACTTTGGTGGTAAAGGGAGACTACATTTAATACACTTTGGTGGTAAAGGGAGACTACATTTAATACACTTTGGTGGTGGAGGGAGACTACATTTAATACACTTTGGTGGTAGAGGGAGACTACATTTAATACACTTTGGTGGTGGAGGGAGACTACATTTAATACACTTTGGTGGTGGAGGGAGACTACATTTAATACACTTTGGTGGTAGAGGGAGACTACATTTAATACACTTTGGTGGTGGAGGGAGACTACATTTAATACACTTTGGTGGTGGAGGGAGACTACATTTAATACACTTTGGTGGTGGAGGGAGACTACATTTAATACACTTTGGTGGTAAAGGGAGACTACATTTAATACACTTTGGTGGTAAAGGGAGACTACGTTTAATACACTTTGGTGGTAGAGGGAGACTACATTTAATACACTTTGGTGGTAGAGGGAGACTACTTTTAATACACTTTGATGGTAAAGGGAGACTACATTTAATACACTTTGGTGGTAGAGGGAGACTACATTTAATACACTTTGGTGGTGGAGGGAGACTACATTTAATACACTTTGGTGGTGGAGGGAGACTACATTTAATACACTTTGGTGGTAGAGGGAGACTACGTTTAATACACTTTGGTGGTAGAGGGAGACTACATTTAATACACTTTGGTGGTGGAGGGAGACTACATTTAATACACTTTGGTGGTGGAGGGAGACTACATTTAATACATTTTGGTGGTGGAGGGAGACTACATTTAATACACTTTGGTGGTGGAGGGAGACTACATTTAATACACTTTGGTGGTAAAGGGAGACTACGTTTAATACACTTTGGTGGTAGAGGGAGACTACATTTAATACACTTTGGTGGTAGAGGGAGACTACTTTTAATACACTTTGATGGTAAAGGGAGACTACATTTAATACACTTTGGTGGTAGAGGGAGACTACATTTAATACACTTTGGTGGTGGAGGGAGACTACATTTAATACACTTTGGTGGTGGAGGGAGACTACATTTAATACACTTTGGTGGTGGAGGGAGACTACATTTAATACACTTTGGTGGTAGAGGGAGACTTCATTTAATACGCTTTGGTGGTGGAGGGAGACTACATTTAATACACTTTGGTGGTAAAGGGAGACTACATTTAATACACTTTGGTGGTAAAGGGAGACTACATTTAATACACTTTGGTGGTGGAGGGAGACTACATTTAATACACTTTGGTGGTAGAGGGAGACTACATTTAATACACTTTGGTGGTGGAGGGAGACTACATTTAATACACTTTGGTGGTGGAGGGAGACTACATTTAATACACTTTGGTGGTAGAGGGAGACTACATTTAATACACTTTGGTGGTGGAGGGAGACTACATTTAATACACTTTGGTGGTAGAGGGAGACTACATTTAATACACTTTGGTGGTAGAGGGAGACTACATTTAATACACTTTGGTGGTGGAGGGAGACTACATTTAATACACTTTGGTGGTAAAGGGAGACTACATTTAATACACTTTGGTGGTAGAGGGAGACTACATTTAATATACTTTGGTGGTAGAGGGAGACTACATTTAATACACTTTGGTGATAGAGGGAGACTACATTTAATACACTTTGGTGGTGGAGAGAGACTACATTTAATGCACTTTGGTGGTAGAGGGAGACTACATTTAATACACTTTGGTGGTGGAGGGAGACTACATTTAATACACTTTGGTGGTAAAGGGAGACTACATTTAATACACTTTGGTGGTAGAGGGAGACTACGTTTAATACACTTTGGTGGTAGAGGGAGACTACATTTAATACACTTTGGTGGTAGAGGGAGACTACATTTAATACATTTTGGTGGTAGAGGGAGACTACATTTAATACACTTTGGTGGTAGAGGTAGACTACATTTAATACACTTTGGTGGTAGAGGGAGACTACATTTAATACACTTTGGTGGTAGAGGGAGACTACATTTAATACACTTTGGTGGTAAAGGGAGACTACATTTAATACACTTTGGTGGTGGAGGGAGACTACATTTAATACACTTTGGTGGTAAAGGGAGACTACATTTAATACACTTTGGTGGTAAAGGGAGACTACATTTAATACACTTTGGTGGTGGAGGGAGACTACATTTAATACACTTTGGTGGTAAAGGGAGACTACATTTAATACACTTTGGTGGTGGAGGGAGACTACATTTAATACACTTTGGTGGTGGAGTAAGACTACATTTAATACACTTTGGTGGTAAAGGGAGACTACATTTAATACACTTTGGTGGTGGAGGGAGACTACATTTAATACACTTTGGTGGTAAAGGGAGACTACATTTAATACACTTTGGTGGTGGAGGGAGACTACATTTAATACACTTTGGTGGTAAAGGGAGACTACACTTAATACACTTTGGTGGTGGAGGGAGACTACATTTAATACACTTTGGTGGTGGAGGGAGACTACATTTAATACACTTTGGTGGTAAAGGGAGACTACATTTAATACACTTTGGTGGTAAAGGGAGACTACATTTAATACACTTTGGTGGTGGAGGGAGACTACATTTAATACACTTTGGTGGTAGAGGGAGACTACGTTTAATACACTTTGGTGGTAGAGGGAGACTACATTTAATACACTTTGGTGGTGGAGGGAGACTACATTTAATACACTTTGGTGGTAGAGGGAGACTACGTTTAATACACTTTGGGTTAACTTATAAAGTGACATTTTAAATTTGCCGCTAAACTTCCGGTTCGAAACGCCTCTGAGGATGACGTATGCGTGTGACGTAGCCCGGCGAACACGGGTATGCCTTCCACATTGAAGCCGATACGAAAAAGCTCTGTTTTCATTTCATAATTCCACAGTATTCTGGACATCTGTGTTCGTGAATCTGTTTCAATCATGTTCATTGCATTATGGAGAAGGAAGCCGAGCAAACAAAGAAGAAAGTTGTCGGTGCGAAATGGACGTATTTTTCGAACGTAGTCAGCCACAACAGTACACAGCCGGCGCTTCTTTGTTTACATTCCCGAAAGATGCAGTCAAGATGGAAGAACTCGGATAACAGAGACTCTAACCAGGAGGACTTTTGATTTGGATACACAGACGCCTGTAGAGAACTGGGACAACACAGACTCTTACCAGGATTACTTTGATTTGGATGACAAAGACGCAGACGTGCTACTGTGAGTATGCAGCTTTGGCTTTTTTTTGCGTATGTACGTAACTTTTTTAAAATATATAAGCTTTATGAACCTTGGGTTAGGTGAACGGTCTTTTGGGCTGAGTGATTGTGTGTGTTGATCATGTGTTTGAATTGTATTGGCGTGTTCTATGGAGCTAGGAGCTAGCAGAGGAGCTAGGAGCTAGCATAACACGTACCGTACCGTACATGCGCGTCACGTACGTAACTTTTTAAAAATATATAAGCTTTATGAACCTTGGGTTAGGTGAACGGTCTTTTGGGCTGAGTGATTGTGTGTGTTGATCGGGTGTTTGAATTGTATTGGCGTGTTCTATGGAGCTAGGAGCTAGCAGAGGAGCTAGGAGCTAGCATAACAAACACGCAGGTGTTATTATGCAGGATTAATTTGTGGCATATTAAATATAAGCCTGGTTGTGTTGTGGCTAATAGAGTATATATATGTCTTGTGTTTATTTACTGTTGTAGTCATTCCCAGCTGAATATCAGGTACCGTGAGTATGCAGCCTTGGCTGCTAAACATTCGATAACTTGACCGTATGTGCGCGTCACGTACGTAACTTTTTAAAAATATATAAGCTTTATGAACCTTGGGTTAGGTAAACGGTCTTTTGGGCTGAGTGATTGTGTGTGTTGATCAGCTGTTTGAATTGTATTGGCGTGTTCTATGGAGCTAGGAGCTAGCAGAGGAGCTAGGAGCTAGCATAACAAACACGCAGGTGTTTTTATGCAGGATTAATTTGTGGCATATTAAATATAAGCCTGGTTGTGTTGTGGCTAATAGAGTATATATATGTCTTGTGTTTATTTACTGTTGTAGTCATTCCCAGCTGAATATCAGGTCACCCTCGGCTCTCACAGCATCTTCCCTATCTGAATAGCTTCAACTCCCCACTAGTCCTTCACTTGCACTTTACTCATCCACAAATCTTTCATCCTCGCTCAAATTAATGGGGAAATTGTCGCTTTCTCGGTCCGAATCTCTCTCACTTCATGCGGCCATCATTGTAAACAATAGGGAACTTTGCGTATATGTTCAACTGACTACGTCACGCTACTTCCGGTAGGTGCAAGCCTTTTTTTTATCAGATACCAAAAGTTGCAATCTTTATCGTCGTTGTTCTATACTAAATCCTTTCAGCAAAAATATGGTAATATCGCGAAATGATCAAGTATGACACATAGAATAGATCTGCTATCCCCGTTTAAATAAAAAAAATTCATTTCAGTAGGCCTTTAATACACTTTGGTGGTAAAGGGAGACTACGTTTAATACACTTTGGTGGTAGAGGGAGACTACATTTAATACACTTTGGTGGTAAAGGGAGACTACCTTTAATACACTTTGGTGGTAGAGGGAGACTACATTTAATACACTTTGGTGGTAAAGGGAGACTACATTTAATACACTTTGGTGGTAGAGGGAGACTACATTTAATACACTTTGGTGGTGGAGGGAGACTACATTTAATACACTTTGGTGGTGGAGGGAGACTACATTTAATACACTTTGGTGGTGGAGGGAGACTACATTTAATACACTTTGGTGGTAAAGGGAGACTACATTTAATACACTTTGGTGGTAAAGGGAGACTACGTTTAATACACTTTGGTGGTAGAGGGAGACTACATTTAATACACTTTGGTGGTAGAGGGAGACTACTTTTAATACACTTTGATGGTAAAGGGAGACTACATTTAATACACTTTGGTGGTAGAGGGAGACTACATTTAATACACTTTGGTGGTGGAGGGAGACTACATTTAATACACTTTGGTGGTGGAGGGAGACTACATTTAATACACTTTGGTGGTAGAGGGAGACTACGTTTAATACACTTTGGTGGTAGAGGGAGACTACATTTAATACACTTTGGTGGTGGAGGGAGACTACATTTAATACACTTTGGTGGTGGAGGGAGACTACATTTAATACATTTTGGTGGTGGAGGGAGACTACATTTAATACACTTTGGTGGTAAAGGGAGACTACATTTAATACACTTTGGTGGTAAAGGGAGACTACGTTTAATACACTTTGGTGGTAGAGGGAGACTACATTTAATACACTTTGGTGGTAGAGGGAGACTACTTTTAATACACTTTGATGGTAAAGGGAGACTACATTTAATACACTTTGGTGGTAGAGGGAGACTACATTTAATACACTTTGGTGGTGGAGGGAGACTACATTTAATACACTTTGGTGGTAGAGGGAGACTTCATTTAATACGCTTTGGTGGTGGAGGGAGACTACATTTAATACACTTTGGTGGTAAAGGGAGACTACATTTAATACACTTTGGTGGTAAAGGGAGACTACATTTAATACACTTTGGTGGTGGAGGGAGACTACATTTAATACACTTTGGTGGTAGAGGGAGACTACATTTAATACACTTTGGTGGTGGAGGGAGACTACATTTAATACACTTTGGTGGTGGAGGGAGACTACATTTAATACACTTTGGTGGTAGAGGGAGACTACATTTAATACACTTTGGTGGTGGAGGGAGACTACATTTAATACACTTTGGTGGTGGAGGGAGACTACATTTAATACACTTTGGTGGTGGAGGGAGACTACATTTAATACACTTTGGTGGTAAAGGGAGACTACATTTAATACACTTTGGTGGTAAAGGGAGACTACGTTTAATACACTTTGGTGGTAGAGGGAGACTACATTTAATACACTTTGGTGGTAGAGGGAGACTACTTTTAATACACTTTGATGGTAAAGGGAGACTACATTTAATACACTTTGGTGGTAGAGGGAGACTACATTTAATACACTTTGGTGGTGGAGGGAGACTACATTTAATACACTTTGGTGGTGGAGGGAGACTACATTTAATACACTTTGGTGGTAGAGGGAGACTACGTTTAATACACTTTGGTGGTAGAGGGAGACTACATTTAATACACTTTGGTGGTGGAGGGAGACTACATTTAATACACTTTGGTGGTGGAGGGAGACTACATTTAATACATTTTGGTGGTGGAGGGAGACTACATTTAATACACTTTGGTGGTAAAGGGAGACTACATTTAATACACTTTGGTGGTAAAGGGAGACTACGTTTAATACACTTTGGTGGTAGAGGGAGACTACATTTAATACACTTTGGTGGTAGAGGGAGACTACTTTTAATACACTTTGATGGTAAAGGGAGACTACATTTAATACACTTTGGTGGTAGAGGGAGACTACATTTAATACACTTTGGTGGTGGAGGGAGACTACATTTAATACACTTTGGTGGTGGAGGGAGACTACATTTAATACACTTTGGTGGTGGAGGGAGACTACATTTAATACACTTTGGTGGTAGAGGGAGACTTCATTTAATACGCTTTGGTGGTGGAGGGAGACTACATTTAATACACTTTGGTGGTAAAGGGAGACTACATTTAATACACTTTGGTGGTAAAGGGAGACTACATTTAATACACTTTGGTGGTGGAGGGAGACTACATTTAATACACTTTGGTGGTAGAGGGAGACTACATTTAATACACTTTGGTGGTGGAGGGAGACTACATTTAATACACTTTGGTGGTGGAGGGAGACTACATTTAATACACTTTGGTGGTAGAGGGAGACTACATTTAATACACTTTGGTGGTGGAGGGAGACTACATTTAATACACTTTGGTGGTAGAGGGAGACTACATTTAATACACTTTGGTGGTAGAGGGAGACTACATTTAATACACTTTGGTGGTGGAGGGAGACTACATTTAATACACTTTGGTGGTAAAGGGAGACTACATTTAATACACTTTGGTGGTAGAGGGAGACTACATTTAATATACTTTGGTGGTAGAGGGAGACTACATTTAATACACTTTGGTGATAGAGGGAGACTACATTTAATACACTTTGGTGGTGGAGAGAGACTACATTTAATGCACTTTGGTGGTAGAGGGAGACTACATTTAATACACTTTGGTGGTGGAGGGAGACTACATTTAATACACTTTGGTGGTAAAGGGAGACTACATTTAATACACTTTGGTGGTAGAGGGAGACTACGTTTAATACACTTTGGTGGTAGAGGGAGACTACATTTAATACACTTTGGTGGTAGAGGGAGACTACATTTAATACATTTTGGTGGTAGAGGGAGACTACATTTAATACACTTTGGTGGTAGAGGTAGACTACATTTAATACACTTTGGTGGTAGAGGGAGACTACATTTAATACACTTTGGTGGTAGAGGGAGACTACATTTAATACACTTTGGTGGTAAAGGGAGACTACATTTAATACACTTTGGTGGTGGAGGGAGACTACATTTAATACACTTTGGTGGTAAAGGGAGACTACATTTAATACACTTTGGTGGTAAAGGGAGACTACATTTAATACACTTTGGTGGTGGAGGGAGACTACATTTAATACACTTTGGTGGTAAAGGGAGACTACATTTAATACACTTTGGTGGTGGAGGGAGACTACATTTAATACACTTTGGTGGTGGAGTAAGACTACATTTAATACACTTTGGTGGTAAAGGGAGACTACATTTAATACACTTTGGTGGTGGAGGGAGACTACATTTAATACACTTTGGTGGTAAAGGGAGACTACATTTAATACACTTTGGTGGTGGAGGGAGACTACATTTAATACACTTTGGTGGTAAAGGGAGACTACACTTAATACACTTTGGTGGTGGAGGGAGACTACATTTAATACACTTTGGTGGTGGAGGGAGACTACATTTAATACACTTTGGTGGTAAAGGGAGACTACATTTAATACACTTTGGTGGTAAAGGGAGACTACATTTAATACACTTTGGTGGTAAAGGGAGACTACATTTAATAGTATCGGAATGAAGCGATTGTCTTCCTGTTGTCTCCCACAGTCAACATGAACATAAGTATCAATCAATCAATGTTTATTTATATAGCCCTAAATCACAAGTGTCTCCAAGTAGCGTTATATATTGTTGTTTGTTGCTTTAAGACGAGACTTGCAAAAACAAAAGTATGTTCTTGAGTGTCATGTGACAAATTAGGTATCAGTTGTCGTCTGAACGAGTAGTTTTATTCACCACTTCAGAGATCCTTACCATGAATTGATTAACGTGGACTTAAGCAAGTTGAAAAACTTATTGGGGTGTTACCATTTAGTGGTCAATTGTACGGAATATTTACTGTACTGTGCAATCTACTAATAAAAGTTTCAATCAATCAAACTCTTCGTGCTAAGTGCTAGCCTCAAACACAAACACACAATGACGTAATAAAGACGCGCCACAACTCCTACATAATCACAACGTAAAAGGGACAGAACAGCTCCATTTCAAAAAGAGGCACAACAAAAGTCGTGAACAGAAGGGAAGATAAATAAATACCGTAATAACGTCGGACAGGCAGAAATGCACAGTTATGTTTGATAACAATTCAAGTCCACTGCTTAGTCAGCACATGCAGTGAGGTATTTCGTCCACAAGATGGCGCCACAGCACAAATAACACTTTTCTGTTTGTAAGGTTCTGCGCATGTCTCTGTAGTCCTATTTAAGGTGTGACGCATGAAAATGTACGTCATAATGAGATCATAGTTTCAGGGTCCATGTCCACAGGAACATTGTAACGATGACGACATTAAATGTTGTCCATGTACACGCGGCGAGTGACGGGGTGCTTGTAACTGAATAACATTTGGATATAAATGAGTCGTCTTATTTGAATATTACACCTTTTATCTATGCGTTGTACTATATAGTTTTTTACGTATACTCTTAAAAAAATGTCGTTGCATTTGTGGTAAAATACTTGCACCCCCGTTGCCAGAATTTGACCGTAAAATTAATATTTTTACATTAAGATTCTGGAGCTGACAGCTTTGTATGGTACAATCTATTATTTGTATATTTTACAACTTGATGGATAATACAAGTCAAGTAGATAAGATTTAAGTATTTATTTACATTTTAATGCATTTTGTAGAATGTATATTTGTTGCATTGGATATTCAAGTAAAACATATTTGCAACTGCATGCCGTACATGTATTTGTTCCCTTTATTAATGGAAAGAATGAATACATTTTGTAGGAAAAGTCAAAACTATAAAAATGGGTTATCAGCAACAAAGGGTTGGAGTTGGGGGTTAAATCACCAAAATGATTCCCGGGCGCGGCGCCGCTGCTGCCCACTGCTCCCCAAGGGGATGGGACAAATGCAGAGGACAAATTTCACCACATCTAGTGTGTGTGTGACAATCATTGGTACTTTAATATTTAATCTTTAAGTACTTTGATGCATATTATTAACCAGACTTACACGGGCCAAGTAAAATGGTGTAGCCCCCAAGGAGTTTGACATCTGTGACTTAAGAGGTTTCGCTTCTCGACTGAGTAGGCTTCATCACTTCATGCTCTTAGACTTAGGTTGGTCACATCTAGTCTTAGACTTAGATTGTTCACATCTAGTCTTAGACTTGGATTGGCCACATCTAGTCTTAGACTTAGATTGTTCACATCTAGTCTTAGACTTGGATTGTTCACATCTAGTCTTAGACTTAGATTGTTCACATCTAGTCTTAGACTTAGATTGTTCACATCTAGTCTTAGACGTGGATTGTTCACATCTAGTCTTAGACTTGGATTGTTCACATCTAGTCTTAGACTTAGATTGTTCACATCTAGTCTTAGACTTAGATTGTTCACATCTAGTCTTAGACTTAGATTGTTCACATCTAGTCTTAGACTTGGATTGGCCACATCTAGTCTCAGACTTAGATTGTTCACATCTAGTCTTAGACTTAGATTGTTCACATCTAGTCTTAGACTTGGATTGGCCACATCTAGTCTTAGACTTAGATTGTTCACATCTAGTCTTAGACTTGGATTGGCCACATCTAGTCTTAGACTTGGATTGTTCACATCTAGTCTTAGACTTGGATTGTTCACATCTAGTCTTAGACTTAGATTGTTCACATCTAGTCTTAGACTTAGATTGTTCACATCTAGTCTTAGACTTGGATTGGCCACATCTAGTCTCAGACTTAGATTGTTCACATCTAGTCTTAGACTTAGATTGTTCACATCTAGTCTTAGACTTGGATTGGCCACATCTAGTCTTAGACTTAGATTGTTCACATCTAGTCTTAGACTTGGATTGGCCACATCTAGTCTTAGACTTGGATTGGCCACATCTAGTCTTAGACTTGGATTGGCCACATCTAGTCTTACTTAGATTGGTCACATCTAGTCTTAGACTTGGATTGGTCACATCTAGTCTTACTTAGATTGGTCACATCTAGTCTTAGACTTGGATTGGCCACATCTAGTCTTAGACTTGGATTGGCCACATCTAGTCTTAGACTTGGATTGGCCACATCTAGTCTTAGACTTGGATTGGTCACATCTAGTCTTAGACTTGGATCGGCCACATCTAGTCTTAGACTTGGATTGGCCACATCTAGTTTTAGACTTGGATTGGCCACATCTAGTCTTAGACTTGGATTGGCCACATCTAGTCTTAGCCTTGGATTGGTCACATCTAGTCTTAGACTTGGATTGGCCACATCTAGTCTTAGACTTAGTTGGCCACATCTAGTCTTAGATTGGTCACATCTAGTCTTAGACTTAGTTGGCCACATCTAATCTTAGACTTGGATTGGTCACATCTAGTCTTAGACTTGGATTGGCCACATCTAGTTTTAGACTTGGATTGGCCACATCTAGTCTTAGACTTGGATTGGCCACATCTAGTCTTAGCCTTGGATTAGTCACATCTAGTCTTAGACTTGGATTGGCCACATCTAGTCTTAGACTTAGTTGGCCGCATCTAGTCTTAGATTGGTCACATCTAGTTTTAGACTTAGTTGGCCACATCTAATCTTAGACTTGGATTGGTCACATCTAGTCTTAGACTTGGATTGGTCACATCTAGTCTTAGACTTGGATTGGTCACATCTAGTCTTAGATTGGTCACATCTAGTCTTAGACTTGGATTGGTCACATCTAATCTTAGACTTGGATTGGTCACATCTAGTCTTAGACTTGGATTGGCCACATCTAGTCTTAGACTTGGATTGGCCACATCTAGTCTTAGACTTGGATTGGTCACATCTAGTCTTAGACTTGGATTGGCCACATCTAGTCTTAGACTTAGATTGTTCACATCTAGTCTTAGACTTGGATTGTTCACATCTAGTCTTAGACTTAGATTGTTCACATCTAGTCTTAGACTTAGATTGTTCACATCTAGTCTTAGACTTTAGATGTGAATTCACATCTAGTCTTAGATTGGTCACATCTAGTCTTAGACTTAGTTGGCCACATCTAGTCTTAGACACTTAGTTGGCCACATCTAATCTTAGACTTGGATTGGTCACATCTAGTCTTAGACTTGGATTGGTCACATCTAGTCTTAGACTTAGATTGGTCACATCTAGTCTTAGATTGGTCACATCTAGTCTTAGACTTAGTTGGCCACATCTAATCTTAGACTTGGATTGGTCACATCTAGTCTTAGACTTAGTTGGCCACACCTAATCTTAGACTTGGATTGGTCACATCTACTCTTAGATTGGTCACATCTAGTCTTAGACTTGGATTGGTCACATCTAGTCTTAGATTGGTCACATCTAGTCTTAGACTTGGATTGGTCACATCTAGTCTTAGATTGGTCACATCTAGTCTTAGACTTAGTTGGCCACATCTAATCTTAGACTTGGATTGGTCACATCGTCTTAGATTGGTCACATCTAATCTTAGACTTGGATTGGTCACATCGTCTTAGATTGGTCACATCTAGTCTTAGACTTGGATTGGTCACATCTAGTCTTAGACTTGGATTGGTCACATCTAGTCTCAGACTTAGATTGTTCACATCTAGTCTTAGACTTAGATTGTTCACATCTAGTCTTAGACTTGGATTGGCCACATCTAGTCTTAGACTTAGATTGTTCACATCTAGTCTTAGACTTGGATTGGCCACATCTAGTCTTAGACTTGGATTGGCCACATCTAGTCTTAGACTTGGATTGGTCACATCTAGTCTTAGACTTAGTTGGCCACATCTAATCTTAGACTTGGATTGGTCACATCGTCTTAGATTGGTCACATCTAGTCTTAGACTTGGATTGGTCACATCTAGTCTTAGACTTGGATTGGTCACATCTAGTCTTAAGACTTGGATTGGTCACCTCTGGTCTTAGACTTGGTTTTGCCACATTTGGTCTTAAGACTTGGATTGGTCACATCTAGTGTCGATGCATGCAGTTGTGACTTGGATAAATGAGAATATCCATAGACAAGCTGTGCATGTACAGTACATTTACAAAGGACTTGCAGAGAATGTTTATTATACAGTTTAATTACCATCTGGACAAACAGAAGCAAGAACAATAATACCACTTCACAACCCTCTCTCTCGCTACACTGAAGCTCCATCAAGTCCTCATCATAAAGCAAAGTTGGCCACGGTTAGATTGGGATTGATTATAGAGGACTCTGCTGTACACAAGTGTGTGGCAAAGGTTCATATATTGTCAACAACATAAGCTCGTCTAACAACTAGGATGATATGTTGGCTCTTTTTACGCTTGTGACGAGTGAGTGTGGTCGTGAGGGGCTGAGACTTTTTGGCAAACAGTCAATAGTTTGACAGCGTCCACTCGCACGGCAGCTTTAACACCAGGCGGCAACAGCAATCTTCCTAGTAAGCCAGAACATTCCTAAGCGGCTCCAACAGGCTGAGCCGCCACATGACACACATCAGAAAGAAGAAAGCGTTCACATAATAGTTTGAGTGGTCTGGAAACACACTTGGAACATAAAAACTAAAGTCCAAGCAAGACCGGGGCCGAGGAAGAACTACAACTCAGGACATCTTCTAGCAATGTGACAGCAGGTTTTGAAAACATGGTTGAAGGATGAGGCAAATGTCTGTGGAATCTTCAGGCCGACGTTATTCCGTGTGGCGTCTTTTAGCGTCTGGACGCCGTTGTAGGTGTGAAAGGTTGTCAGCCAGTAAGCAGCATGCGTGTGTGTGTGTGTTGGAGAGTACACACCACCTTTTTACTTACACTAACCAGGTGGTGTTCTGGCCTGAGACGTCACTGTCCATAAAGAGAAGTCATCCAGCATGTCTAATGGGCACCAGAGTGCGTGTTTATGTAAATGTGTTGTGTATCTCTTCCACATGTGCATGTTTGTGTGTCAAGTCTTGAATGGTGTTAGCAGTGGGACTCGAGGGATGTGCACGCTACAAAGTCCTCCTACTGGTGTGCACACTGCACCCCGGGGCCATGATGGCCGCCCTCCTCATCAGAACTATCGTGGTAGGCCTCTCTCCTGGAGCCCCCGGCCATCCCTTGACTCCTGTCGAAATCCGTCAAGTCGACTTCCTCCGCGTCAGCGGAGATGACGGGTTCGTCCGCACGGCTTGGCAGCAGACACTCCAGCTCCTGCGAGAAGACCAGAGTCCGCCTTAGAACTCAGCCAGCTCATGATGGCTGTTGCTTTTAGAAACCTGACTCACGTTCAGTTTTTCAGGGCTGATCCAGTTGTTGTCAGGGAACTGCACGTCAAACTTGATGTAAAGATCGCCCTTCTCAAACGGGTTTCTGTACTGTGGCATCCCCTCGCCCTTCACCACCCGAATAGCACCTGAGAGACACAAACATGGGTGAGACGTTGAAGACGACTACATCCACACTGCATACTCAAAAAGTGCACTTTTGTTGTTTTACTAAGTCATCTTCACAAATCCCTCCACAAACTTCCAACAAGTGAGGTATTCAGTATTCAGACTAAAACAACTTGCACTGAGCCTGGTCTATAAAATCCGCTACACCTCCCTGATACCGAAGTACATGTCAAACTACTTCCTTAACGTAAATGACCGCCATAACCACAACACCAGGGGGAGCTCCACTAACCACGTTAAACCCAGATTCCGATCTAACAAAGGTCTTAACTCATTTTCCTTCTATGCCACATCAATATGGAATGCACTCCCAACAGGTGTAAAAGAAAGGGCATCTCTATCCTCCTTCAAAACCGCACTAAAACAACACCTACTGGCAAATTCAACCCTAGACTAACATCCTCCCCCCACCGCATCCCACCTCCCCGGATTGTAAATAATGAAATGTATATACCGTATTTTTCGGACTATAAGTCGCTCTGGAGTATAAGTCGCACCGGCCGAAAATGCATAATAAAGAAGGAAAAAAACATATATAAGTCGCATTTTTGGGTAAATATATTTGATAAAAGCCAACACCAAGAATAGACATTTGAAAGGCAATTTAAAATGTCTAAAGAATAGTGAACAACAGGCTGAATAAGTGTACGTTATATGAGGCATAAATAACCAACTGAGAACGTGCCTGGTATGTTAACGTAACATATTATGGTAAGAGTCATTCAAATAACTATAACATATAGAACATGCTATACGTTTACCAAACAATCTGTCACTCTTAATCGCTAAATCCCATGAAATCTTATACGTCTAGTCTCTTACGTCAGTGTTTTTCAACCTTTTTTGAGCCAAGGCACATTTTGTTCATAAAATAAAATACGAAGGCACACCACCGCCAGAAAAGATTAAAAAATGAAACTCCACCAGGTTGTCATGCCTTATTTTGAGTTTGTTGTTGTTTCCTGTGTGTAGTGCTGTAGTTTCTGTCTTGCGCTGTTAATTTGGTGACCCTTCCTGTTTTGTTGGTGTTCTCCTGTAGCAGCGTCACGCCTTCCTTTGAGTTCCAATGCCCGCACCTGTTTTGTTTTGGCAATCAAGACTATTTAAGATGTGCGTACTCTATCCTTCTTTGTGGGGACAATGTAGATTGTCATGTCATGTCATGTCATGTCATGTACGGACGTACTTTGTGGACGCCGTCTCCGCTCCACACGCTGAAAGTTTTTGCTGTCGTCCAGCATTCTGTTTTTGTTTACTTTGTAGCCAGTTCAGTTTTACTTTTGTTTTGCATAGCCATCCCTATGCTTCAGTGCCTTTTGTTCATTTTTGGTTTAAGCATTACATACCTTTTACATACCAAAAAAGGTTGAAAAACACTGCACTAGACAACGGCACATTATTATAATTATTGATTTGCAAAAAATATTTTTTGGCCCAATTAGGTGAAGTTGCATAATTTCCCACGGCACACCAGACAATATCTCACGGCACACTAGTGTGCCGCGGCACTGATATTTTACGCTAGTGTTAATAATTTTACACATAAGTCGCTCCTGAGTATAAGTCGCACCCCCGGCCAAACTATGAAAAAAACTGCGACTTATAGTCCAAAAAATACGGTAGTGTTGGAAAAATAGGTGTTTTTTTTATGTAGCGCTGTAATAAATGTGTTTTGAAAAGATGTGAGAGGCATGATGAACATTTTGTGTGAGTTCTAAGACATATTTGTCAATAAATTGAGGTGACCAGAGGTTGTACTGCAATGATAGATCTTGATAGTTGACACAAATACCAAATGATTTGATCTGGTGTTTGATGTAAAATTAAAATCCCTCTTATCGATCATGTCCATCATAGCATAATAAAATTAAAATCCCTCTAATGGATCATGTCAATCATGGCATAAAGAAAGGGCCAGTTGAAGAATAATTACCAGGTTGTATGACTTTGCCAGGTGGGTATTTGACAAGCAGCTGACGCTCATCCAGATGTGTGACAGTCATCTGGAAGCCACAGAGAGCCTCAACCAGGCCGATGCGTTGCACCATGTGAAGGTCACTGCCTTCCCGGCTGAATTCCTGAAAGGAGAATAATTGATCTGTGGTTCAACTTCATAAATCCCCTAATCAATCAAGATCAAGCACATTTGATTTTGGAGGGCTAGTAAGCTTATAAGTGAGCAGCAACTCAACCTATCTGACATCATTGCCACACAGCTGCAGTGCAAGGCCAGCTTTATTATTCACCACTCTGGTCCTCTTTGGAGGATTAAACCATATAAGAATACTTTTGCACCTGCTGCCATCACACACTCAAATAAGGCTATGACATGGTGATTGTATTTAGTTATTATGCAATAGCACTTTAATCACAATGATTGCTTTATTAGGTATTGTATTTTTATTCTTCTACAGCAGGGGAGCCCACACTTTTTCTGCAGGTGAACTACTTTTCAATTGATCAAGTCGTGGGGATCTACCTCATTCATAGCTATATATCATTTGTATTTACTTATTTATGAAATATATGTTTTTGTTAACAAGTTAAAGGTGTTTAATGATAATGCAAGCATGTTTAACACTTATAGTTAATATTGTTAACAAGTTAAAGGTGTTTAATGATAATACAAGAAAGTTTAACACATATAGTTAATATTGTTAACAAGTTAAAGGTGTTTAAAGATAATGTAAGCATGTTTATCACATATAGTTAATATTGTTAATAAGTTAAAGGTGTTTAATGATAATGCAAGCATGTTTATCACATATAGTTAATATTGTTAACAAGTTAAAGGTGTTTAATGATAATACAAGAATGTTTAATACATATAGTTAATATTGTTAACAAGTTAAAGGTGTTTAATGATAATACAAGAATGTTTAATACATATAGTTAATATTGTTAATAAATTAAAGGTGTTTAATGATAATACAAGAATGTTTAATACATATAGTTAATATTGTTAACAAGTTAAAAGTGTTTAAAGATAATGTAAGCATGTTTATCACATATAGTTAATAAGTTAAAGGTGTTTAATGATAATACAAGCATGTTTAACACATATAGTTAATATTGTTAACAAGTTAAAGGTGTTTAAAGATAATACAAGCATGTTTAACACATATAGTTATTATTGTTAATAAGTAAAAGGTGTTTAATGATAATACAAGCATGTTTAACACATATAGTTAATGTTGTTAATAAGTAAAAGGTGTTTGAAGATAATACATGCATGTTTAACACATATGGATTCCTTTCTTTCATGAAGACAAGAATATAAGTTGGTGTATGACCTGATTGTGATGACTTGCATTGATAGGAATCAGACAGTAGTGATGATAACATCCACATTTTCAAATGGAGGAGAAATAAAGTCCTCCTTTCTGTCCAATAGCACATGAAAGTGGTTGGTTTTTGCCATGTTATTTGTCCAGCTTCCGTACTCCTTTACACTTTACAAGAAATACATTGGCGGCAAACTCCGTAGCTTGCTAGCTTGTGCAAGCTTTTCTGAGACTCTTATTTTGTTAGCGCAGGCAGGATGAAGCAGAGCTTTTATTGCGCAACTGTGCAGTCGGTCTTTGGAGTTTTGATGACAGGTACGGCGCCAGAGTCTGTTGAAATAAAAAGTGTTTCTCGCCTTCCTGTCTGTATTTTTTTCTTAATAATGATCTGGCAGCAGCCAGCGTGATCTCACAAGACCCTCGGGTGCCGTGAATGTCAATCAAGTGACCAAAGTGACGTCTTGGTGAAGATTTATGATCGCTCATTTTTAGGACTATTTTTTTAATGCCTGGCTGGCGATCGACTGACACACCCTCCGCGATCGACCGGTAGCTCGCGATCGACGTAATAAGCATCCCTGTTCTACAGTGTGCCCGTATACTGCTGATCGTTTGTGTTTTTTTATGTTTTTTTCTTTTACAAAAGTCAAAAGCAGTGAAGTTGTCACGTTGTGTAAATGGTAAATAAAAAGAGAATACAATGATTTGCAAATCCTTTTCAACTTATATTCAATTGAATAGACTGCAAAGACAAGATATTTCATGTTCCCACTGGAAAAATTTGTTATTTTTTGCAAATATTAGCTCATTTGGAATTTGATGCCTGCAACATGTTTTAAAAAAGCTGGCACAAGTGGCAAAAAAGACTGAGAAAGTTGAGGCATGCTCAAACACTTATTTTAGAAAATCCCACAGGTGAACAGGCTAATTGGGAACAGGTGGGTGCCACGATTGGGTATAAAAGCAGCTTCCATGAAATGCTTAGTCGTTCACAAACAAGGACGGGGCGAGGGTCACCACTTTGTCAACAAATGCCTGAGCAAATTGTTTAGGAACAACATTTCTCAACCAGCTATTGCAAGGAATTTAGGGATTTCACCATCTACGCTCCGTAATATCATCAAAAGGTTCAGAGAATCTGGAGAAATCACTGCACATAAGCAGCAAGGCTGAAAACCAACATTGAATGCCCGTGACCTTCTATCCCTCAGAGCGGTATTGCATCAAAAACTGACATCAGTGTGTAAAGGATATCACCCCATGGGCTCATGAACACTTCAGAAAACCACTGTCAGTAACTACAGTTGGATCTGTAAGTGCAAGTTAAAACTCTACTATGCAAAGCCAAAGCCATTTATCAACAACACCCAGAAACTCCACCAGCTTCGCTGGGCCTGATCTCATTTAAGATGGACTGATACAAAGTGTAAAAGTGTTCTGTGGTGTGACAAGTCCACATTTCAAATTGTTTTTGGAAACTGTGGACGTCGTGTCCTCCGGAACAAAGAGGAAAAGAACCATCCGGATTGTTATAGGCGCAAAGTGTAAAAGGCAGCATGTTAGTGCCCAAGACATGGGTAACTTACACACCTGTGAAGGCATCATTAATGCTGAAAGGTACATACAGGTTTTGGAGCAACATATGTTGCCATCCAAGCAACGTTACCATGGACGCCCCTGCTTATTTAAGCAAGACAATACCAAACCATGTTTTACAACAGCGTGGCTTCATAGTAAAAGAGTGCAGGTACTAAACTGGCCTGCCTGTAGTCCAGACCTGTCTCCCATTGAAAATGTGTGGCGCATTATGAAGCCTAAAATAGCACAACAGAGACCCCCGGACTGTTGAACAACTTAAGCTGTACATCAAGCAAGAATGGGAAAGAATTCCACTTCAAAAATGTGTCTCCTCAGTTCCCAAACCTTTACTGAGTGTTGTTAAAAGGAAAGGCCATGTAACACAGTGGTAAAAATGCCCCCGTGATAACTTTTTTGCAATGTGTTGTTGCCATTAAATTCAAAGTTAATGATTATTTGCAAAAATGATAAATGATAAATGATAAATGGGTTATACTTGTATAGCGCTTTTCTACCTTCAAGGTACTCAAAGCGCTTTGACAGCATTTCCACATTCACCCATTCACACACACATTCACACACTGATGGCGGGAGCTGCCATGCAAGGCGCTAACCAGCAGCCATCAGGAGCCAGCAGCCATCAGGAGCAAGGGTGAAGTGTCTTGCCCAAGGACACAACGGACGTGACTAGGATGGTAGAAGGTGGGGATTGAACCCCAGTAACCAGCAACCCTCCGATTGCTGGCCCAGCCACTCTACCAACTTCGCCACGCCAAAAAAAAAATTACATTTCTCAGTGTGAACATGAAGTATCTTGTCTTTGCAGTCTATTCAATTGAATATTAGTTGAAAAGGATTTGCAAATCATTGTATTCTTTTTATTTACCATTTACACAACGTGACAAATTCACTGGTTTGGGTTTTGTATATGATTTGTGTTTTGCTTGTTTCATTCTGTCTTGACGCCGAATTACAAATGTCTGCACAACTATTTTACCTCTGGGTACCATTAAAGAAACCCTGACCTTAACCTTGACCTTGCAAGCGTGTTTGGTACCTTGTGTTCTTTTTCTTGCAGGACCAGGACGATGTCTCCTGGTTCTACGCCCGGTGCTTGGTCAGCTTCCCCAGAGAACGGGATCTTCTGTCCATGTTTCATGCCTTTGTCCACGTGCACCTCCAGCAGCTTGGTTTCCTTACAGACCTTTTGACCTTCACACTTTTTACAGCGGTCCTTCTCATTGATGACCTCACCTTCACAGACACAAACGTGATTGATACAGTTTAGCGGACAGTTCTGGACTAACATAAAATATCAAGTTGTTATTGATTTACCTATATCCAACATTTATTGATGAACTATACTACACTTTTTTTTTTAACAACAGTATTTATACATTTATCCTTAATCACTTTACTTAACTTATATTCGTTAATTTGTATAGTAGAGAACATCCATGTGACATTACAGCCAGTATACATTAGTTTATATCCACATCTGTTCATTTCTCTAAAAAAAAACGCCAAAAATGTGACTGATTGATGACGATGGGCAAAATCTAACAAATCAGATTTGACTATGACACCCCTTGCTATAAACACAGCCCTAATTTATGTTATCATTTTTACATTTATTCTTTAACAGCCTTTATTTTCCTTTGCACTGTCATTTTTTTGTTTACTCCAGTTCGCTTTTAAACACAGGCAGAGAATGGTAAACAACATGTAAATAAAGTATTGTGAGAGTCAACATTATAATGATAATGAGCATGTGGGATAGATTAGTAATCAGAATCAGTAATGTTGAATTGTGCAATTGTAGTCCTGTTAATAAGTATACCCATGACCATTAAATACAAGCATTTGTGTGAATATTTATTTATATTACCCTCTCCTTTGCAGTCTGCACAGACTGACTGCATCTGTTGGACCATACCAGGGGCCAGCTGTCTGATCACGACCCTCATACCGATGCCTCTGCATGCCACACACTTTTGCACTGCACCCGCCTTCCCCCCCTGACTGGATAACAAACAGTAGAAAGTCAGCAGTGTTCACGTACATCAGTGACGTTTAAACGCTTACACATTTAAAGTGGACTTACCCGTTGCAGGCACTACACAGCACATTCTTGCTTAACTGCAGTTTGGTAGTTTTACCATTATAGAGGTCTTCAAGAGAAACTCTGTATGGAGATAAAATAACATGTATGTATTACAACACATTTTACTTTTTACAATAAACTGCTTTTAAGGTAAAGTACTTACTTTAGAGGGTGCACCATGTCTTCACCTTTCCTTCGTCCTCCATTACGACCTCTGCCCTGGCCCCCCATGAACCCAAAAAGGCCTCCACCGAAGATGTGAGAGAAGATGTCGTCCATACCGGGGCCGCCTCCTCCACCCTCACGCAGCCCCTGTTCTCCATAGCGATCGTACAACTCCTTCTTCTCTGGGTTTGTCAGTACTTCGTATGCAAAACTGATCTCTTTAAACTGGATGATAAAATAAAATGCACACAAATAACTGTTTAGATATGTGTAGACCAGTGGTCGGCAACCCAAAACGTTGAAAGAGCCACATTGGACCAAAAATACAAAAAACTAATCTGTCTGGAGCCACAAACAATGAAAAGTCGTATTTAAGTTTTATAATGCAACACATGACGTGTCTATATTAGCTATAATAGCCTACTATCAAAATGACTGTCGCAGGGTGAAGCAAAACTTTGTTGACAGAAATGTTGAAATGTAATATTTGGTATATTTTTTATACACATATTTACAACATTAGAAACCATTAGTAAATCAGAAGCTACTCAGAAGATGAGATAACTCCTGGAAATTACTGACTTTTAATGGCCAAAGGTATAGATGTGTGTGTCCAAGTTAAAGGAAACGGCAGGCTGTCTTCTTTTAATAGATTTATTTCAATCTTGGCACGCTAGGTAACATTTCCTGTGGTCTGGAACATGGCGCACTAACAACTATCAGAAATGCAGCCTATATCACACACAGATAATGTGTCATGAGACATGCAAAACTAAATGATATACAAGGAGGATAAAAGTAAATGATATTAAATGAGCTCAAATATACCTACAAATGAGGCATAATGATGCAATATTTACATACAGCTAGCCTAAAAAGCATGTTAGCATTGATTAGCTTGCAGTCATGCAGTGACCAAATATGCCTGATTAGCACTCCACACAAGTCACTAACATCAACAAAGCTTACCTTTTGTGCATTCACGCACAGTATAAAACATTTGGTAGACAAAATGAGACAAAGAAGAAGTGGAAGATTGTACATGTAAACAAACTGTTGCATCACAGTCCACACTATGGTGAGTTCAAGAACTGCTGAAATTAGTAGGACAAAACGATGTTCGCCAAATACTCATATTAAACATATTAAACTGTGGGCTTTCTAACAATTGGGAAGGTTTGTGTCATGTTTGTCCTCAAACAAAAACAAAAAAAAGATTTTCCCACATCTTTTTCCATTTTCAATCTTTTTAAAAAATGCTCCAGGGAGCCACTAGGGCGGCACTGAAGAGCCGCGGGTTACTGACCCCCGGTGTAGACAAATGATCAGCTGTGGCTATTTCATGGCAAAATCTTTACTTAACACATCCCTGACGCATTAAATATAAAAGGTGAATTCACAGTCCAGGCGTCACAGGTATATGGTGAACAACTCGTGTTTTAAAATCTCAGAATCTAGCAAAAATAACATTGGTGTCAGCAGACCAGACAAGTGCTGCTTCAACCTTCTGCGCCTCTTACTTAGCATAAACACCACCCCTTGTCCACAGAATCGTCACATGCTAGCTTAGCTACTACAAAAACAACCAGCGAGTCACTGCGGATTTAATTTGAACAATTTAAAGACACAAACTGTCCAAATGTGGCCAAGTAGACACACTGTGGGTTTCCTGGACATGGTCTACATCGCTAACAGAGAAACCTAAGGAAGAGAATCACTCTGCCATCTTCCACTAGTTTTGTTAATATATAAATCACCCGCTTGAAAATTCCCTCTTCTCTTCTCTGACTCTCTCCTCCTCATTTGGGATGTCTGTTGTGATTTCCCTTCCTGGTTCCATGACCCGCCCTACCTTGCCTCTGATTGGCCTGTCCCTAATGTTTTGCCCTAATCTTAACTAGGGATGTCCGATAATGGCTTTTTGCCGATATCCGATATTCCGATATTGTCCAACTCTTTAATTACCGATACCGATATCAACCGATACCGATATCAACCGATATATGCAGTCGTGGAATTAACACATTATTATGCCTAATTTGGACAACCAGGTATGGTGAAGATAAGGTACTTTTTTAAAAAATTAGTAAAATAAGATAAATAAATTAAAAACATTTTCTTGAATAAAAAAGAAAGTACAACAATATAAAAACAGTTACATAGAAACTAATAATGAATGAAAATTAGTAAAATTAACTGTTAAAGGTTAGTACTATTAGTGGACCAGCAGCACGCACAATCATGTGTGCTTACGGACTGTATCCCTTGCAGACTGTATTGATATATATTGATATATAATGTAGGAACCAGAATATTAATAACAGAAAGAAACAACTCTTTTGTGTGAATGAGTGTAAATGGGGGAGAGAGGTTTTTTGGGTTGGTGCACTAATTGTAAGTGTATCTTGTGTTTTTTATGTTGATTTAATTAAAAAAAACAACAACAAAAACCCGATACCGATAATAAAAAAAAACGATACCGATAATTTCCGATATTACATTTTAACGCATATATCGGCCGATAATATCGGCAGGCCGATATTATCGGGCATCTCTAATCTTAACCAATCGTGTCTCATCATAGTAAACCAACCAACCAATCAAGGGTGTTCTTATTCGTAAACCAACCAATCCTCTTTGATGTTTCACATATAGTTTATCCCCTGCCTGGAAGTTACTTCGCTAGGTAGCTTCGATGTTTAAGTTAATCATTTTTAATGGAAAACCGTAATTTTTACCACTGGATTTTAAAAAACCGTACTCCTTACGGGAAAACAGTAGTTGTTGACAGGTATGGCAAAGAGACGGATCAAGATTTTAACACACATTGTAGGTCGGGGAAAAAAAGAAAAACTGAAAATATTTTTTTATATTTTTACAGAGATAAAAAAGACGGATTTCCGACTATAGACGGAAAAATCACATGCGTGTTCTTATAAGCGCTAACGCACACAAACTATAACGGCGCCGTGATCACTTCCGTGTCTCCCTACGTTTACATCCAACTAGCGAGGACGTCACAAAAAGATGGGCGACCCCCCCGCTTCCCCACCCGTTCTTTCGTGAGGATTATAAAACGTTCTTCACCTAAATGGGAATATATGAACATCCCAGCAGTCTGCATCCTAATGACAGCAGATGTTGTACAGTAAGTGATGTTATGTTTATTGACTTTCATGAAGTCTGCAGTGAGTAGTAATCAGTAATGAAGAAAAAAACAACAACTTTGTGATCCATCCATTCATCCATCCATTCTCTACCGCTTGTCCCTTTCGGGGATGCCTTTCTAAAATGAATGCGCCTTGTATGCTTAAAATTATCAAAATAAGCGAATAGTAGATGTTATTATGAATGTGCCCTTTACTACATTACATATGTACTTACATCATGTATATAACAACCTCAATGGAGGTGTTTGGTATTTAATATTTAGAATGCAAACAAATAAATACAATAACATCCATCGTTTCATAATGATTGTGAACGATGGGCAAAATTCCTAAAAAGTGCAGTTCCCCTTTAAAGCTTAAGTATTGCCTGTACTGTATTGTGTAAAAACGTGGTGTCATAACACTTACAGTTCTGTTTTTTAGTGGATTTCCTTAGCGTTTGTCTGTATGACTTCCTGTTCCTCTCCGAGGGCACGGTGCCCTCAGTTGGTCATTAAAGCAGCCTGGTTAGTCTGACTGTCAAAATGGAGAAAAAATGGACTTTGGGGCTCATGCTGAGGAACTTGGTTGTCACAATCTGTTGATCTGTTACTCCATCTACTAGACTACTCTCCTCTACTAAATGCATTTTCAGTTGGGAAGTTGTTTAATGAGTAAAGAATAAAATGAACCACACAAATTCAGAGAATTTGATTTATAACTTTAGGTCCCAGAAAGACACTTAACAGGACTAGGGCTGCATGATTATGGACAAATTTGGAGATTGTCAGAAAGCGGCAATATTGAAATCACAATTATTCACCATGTTATGTGAAACATTTTTATTGCACTTGCTATATTAAACAAACAGTAACGCAAACTTGGCTTTCATTTTAAAATGTAATTTGAAAATAATTAATCAGTAATAAAATAAAATTTACCAAAGAAAAAGGACTAACTAAAAATAAATATGCCATTCCTAAGTGCGTTCATCGAGTGCAAACAAGTAAAAAATAAGATTATGCACAACGATTAGTCGACTAATCAGATAATAAAGCGTACATATATTTAATGCCTCTAATTTTTCCATCGACTTCTAAACGCAGCTTAACCTATTTTAGGCATGTGCTTACAAACCAATATGACTAATTCATTCATAAATATTTATTTACACTGTAACTGTGCTGCTCACTCAGCTGTTACAAAAATGTTAACGACTAATACAATGTTGGTCAGGTTTCATCAAACATATATTAACGTTGTTGCCCTAGGGTAAACTGGGTAACACATGGCACACTGACAAAGCCTAACCTATGGTTACTATAACAATCTACAAGGTTAATATAGGTTGCTTCTCTTTCTTCCCCTCCATTTTTCTGCATTCTTTTGTATCTCTAGTTATCATGACGTATATGTATTGTTGCATTTGAACAACTGTATTGTTGATAATAACGGTAAATTATTGGTATTGTTCATTATCAATAGCGCTATTTCTATTGGTATTTGTATTGCACCATTTGTAGTGTAATAATGCTCATTGTCATTTCTTAATTATTATTTATTTCACTAACTGCTTCTTTGCTATCACTTTTACCATCATATTTGTACATATCCTATTTGCTGATGTTGCTCTATTGTTGCTATTTTTATTGTTGTGTTTGCTGTTGTTGTTTTTGTCTCTCTGTCTAATCCCCCTCTTGTCCCCACAATTTCCCCCTCTGTCTTCTTTTTTTCTCTTTCTATCCCCTCCTGCTCCGGCTTGGCTGCACCAAATGATTGCAACAAGAGAAGTATCCTACACTTCTCTTTTGTAAAGTAAATCTGAACAGTTGATATGGGCATCTACATCTACTATATGATTTGCCTGAGAAGCTGGACAGGACAAAAAAAAACAGTTAAAATAGCAGCAATGAAAACAAAAAACAAAACAAAATCAAACTTCCTGAAAAAGAAAATACATTTTGTGATGTTTAAAAAGCTGCACACTGATATATTGACTATTGATTAACTCTTGGCAGTTTTAGCACTCTAATAGACTCAATGTGTAGAATGATCCTTGATTAATTATTTAAATGTTGGCTATTTAATAAATTGTATGTTTAATCTTATGATACCTCCACATTGGTGACTGTCAGTCTCTCTCTCTCTGTGTGTGTGTGCAGTTTGTGTTTGTTAAAAGTGCCTTATTTTTGGCATTGCAAATCAACGATGCTTTAAAACGTACTTGAATTGATGTAAAAAAAAGTTTGTTTTTAACAAGAATAAGAGGAAATAGCCTCAAACTTTACATGTTAGCACTGTCATTGTTTTTGCGAGTGACCCACTTTTGCCCGGAAAAACACGAGTGATGACGTCATGACTATAGCCGACACATTTAATTGTCGGCGACAAATGTTATTGTTGACAATGTCGACTAATTGTTGCAGTCCTAATTTCACACCAAGCACATTCACAACCAAAAGTCAGCCAACAACAAGAAGGCGACTGATGACAGTAGATTCATGTGAGAGCGAGTAAGAATGAGTGACAACAGAGGTTGAAGGTTTGATCAGCCAGTAGCTCCCAAAAATATGAATAAAAATACATTATTATCTCGGTGCTGTCCCCTGCTGCAGAGTTACCCACAGGGTACCACCAGGCACGCATTTTACCCCGCAACAGGACCGCAAGCCTCGCCGTTCTCTCGTTTTCGAAACCCGGAAATACTCCCGCGCAGATGAACCAACGACAAACGGCACAACGAGTTGCACATCCAAATAAATTTTCGATTTGCAGACACGTTAAGAATTAACACTTCCCTGCTTTTCTCAACTGCCATTGTCTGTCGGCGCTGTAAAGCTGGTTGCTAACAGAGCGGGCCGCCCGCCATCAGCACAAAGCCCTTGCAAACAGCGGGCAGGGGTGACCAAAATACATTTAGCCAAAGACATGTTTTTTATATATATATACACACACATACATATATATATATATATATATACATATATATATATATACACATACATACACATATATATATATATATATATATATATATATATATATATATATATGTATATACATATATACACATACACATACATATATACATATATATATACTGTGAGCAGTAGAAGGAATATGTTCCTTTTAGGGACGGCGTGGCGAAGTTGGGAGAGTGGCCGTGCCAGCAATCTGAGGGTTACTGGTTCAATCCCCACCTTCTACCATCCTAGTCACGTCCGTTGTGTCCTTGGGCAAGACACTTCACCCTTGCTCCTGATGGGTCCTGGTTAGCGCCTTGCATGGCAGCTCCCGCCATCAGTGTGTGAATGTGTGTGTGAATGGGTGAATGTGGAAATACTGTCAAGGCGCTTTGGGCTCCTTAAAAAGGGGTAGAAAAGCGCTACACAAGTACAACCCTTTACCTTTACCTTTAGTGAATAATCTTTTTTTCACCTGTTTGCACTTCATGATCGCACTCTGCAATGGCATATATATTTTAGCACTATGTCTTTTGTACATTTTATTTGATTATTAATGACTTATTTTTATAGTTTCACTTTGAAATGGAAGCCAAGTGTACATACTGTTTGTTTAAAATAGAAAGTACAATGAAATATGTTTTAATCAACAGTAAATGATCATAGTTGATAATTGTGATTTCAATATTGATGAAAATAAACGTGATTTATATTTTGGCCATAATCATGCAGCCTGAATTTACATGTATTTATATATTTAGCATTTATTTATCCAGGGTATGACAATTACGAACAAAAGACGGGGATGTTGAAGTGTGATGATAATCTCTCGTCGTCTCATTTACCAACAACAATTAGAGCTATACATTACTCTCAACAGTTCACAAATGTTCTTAACAAGCAAGGTAAATGTGTGGGACCCTAAATGAATATTCAAGATAGAAAAACACTTATTAAATATATAACACACACAGAGAATGTCTGCAACTTGTAGACGCCAGAGCAGACAATAATAAAGTAATCGGACAAAACACACTTTATAGTCTCAATGTGTGTTTTAAGGAAAATAGTTGAAATAAACAACAATGTTTCTACTTGCCATAACCTTAATTCTTTTTTGTAATAACTGCACATCATCAGAATGGAAATTGTGATTTTACCATGTGTGCATTATTAATGTATACGCTAATCTTTGAGACCATTAGGAATGCTGCTGATAAAGGGGTCATAATATGATTTTTTTTCTTCATTTAAAACCCTTCCTTGCGGTCTAAATAACATGTAATGGTGGTTCTTTAGTCTAAATTTTGCATAGCTTATGTTTTACAGAGCCGCTTTCTGACAATCTCTTCAAGATGCAAAGTTTTGTGGGCGATCTTATTTACGTGCTTCTTCTTTGACTGAGTGTTGTAGATTTTAGCACTTCCTATCGAATCTACTGACAGATATAAGTTCAAACTATATGCTACTTTGTATTAGAAATGGCATGTGCATGTACGAGCCAGTCTGCCTCACAGCAAGAGGCTATATAGAAAGAAGTTTATTGACTACAGCGTGGTACTAAAATGGCGGGCTTGCGCTAAGCTCTTCGGGTAAATTTCTACCATATATGGATACCGTATTTTCCGCACCATAAGCCGCCCCGTGTTATAAGCCGCACATTCAATGAATGGCATATTTCAAAACTTTGTTTACCTATTAGCCGCCCCGTGTTATTAGCCGCACCTACGCTGCGCTAAAGGGAATGTCAAAAAAACAGTCAGATAGGTCAGTCAAACTTTAATAATATATTACAAACCAGCGTTCTAACAACTCTGTTCACTCCCAAAATGTAATGTGCAAAAGTGCAATCACAAAAAGAGTCACACTCAAAATAGTGCAGAGCAATAGCAACATCAATAACTCAACGTTGCTCGAACGTTAATGTCACACGACACACAAAATAAACATTTAAAGCTCACTTTCTGAAGTTATTACTCATCCACAAATCCCTCGAATTATTCTTCTTCGGTGTGCTTCACTTGTTTTTTGACACCATCTGTGATGTGGACGCGCATGCAGTCGTAGATCAACAGGAACGGCGCTGCGTGAAAAAAAGTCACCTGGTCTCTTCGCGTAAACGTCTATCAACCACTCGCTCATCTTTTCTTCATCCATCCATCCCTTCGAGTTAGCTTTTATGATGACGCCGGCTGGAAAGTTCTCTTTTGGCAAGGTCTTCCTTTTGAATATCACCATGGGTGGAAGTTTCTGGCCGTTAGCATGGCAAGCTAGAAACACAGTGAAGGACGACTTCTCATTCCCTGTGGTGCAAATATTCACCGTACGTGCTCCCGTTGTATCCACAGTGCAGTTCACAGGAATATCAAAATCAGTGGAACCTTGTACACGTGTCTCTTAGGAGGAGCCATTTTGTGGTCTTTACAGAAACACACAAATGAAATGAGAGGTAATATCCGTGCGCTTCTTCTTCTACGGGGGCGGGTGCTCACCTTGGCGGTTGCTTACAGTAGAAGAAGAAGCGCTTCCTCTTCTATGGGGGCGGTTGCTTACCATAGAAGAAGAAGCGCTTCCTCTTCTACGGGGAAAAAAGATGGCGGCTGTTTGCCGTAGTTGCGAGACCTAAACTTTATGAAAATAAATATTACTATTAATCCATATATAAGGCGCACCGAGTTATTAGCCGTACTGTCAGCTTTTGAGAAAAATTGTGTTTTTTAGGTGCGGCTTATGGTGCGGAAAATACGGTAGTACCAATATTTTTTTTTTAAATTTGGTTTTGCATAATAATTCGCCTTTAAAATGACCCGTATGGTTAACAATGGTTTTATGCAGCCCTTTAAACTGATTACTTCTATTTTCTATGGTAAAATGTTTTCTACAATCTGGTGGTTGACCAGAATTTAAGAACGACTTTATCGCAGTAGTTTCACTGTGTAGTGTGGTATGTGCCAAGTACCCTAGGGATTGGTGTTCATATAAGACAAATGAATGTTTCATACCTTGTCTCCAGCATCGGGGTTCTTGTCAGGATGGTACTCTTTGGCCAACTTGCGATAAGCCTGAATTAAAACAAGATTGATAGTTAATTTACTACATGAAAGATGAAGCCAGGGCCACGATCCTATGTATGAATTGTTATTCATACATAGGATCTCGGATAGGAACTGCCTGCAGTTCTAAAGCTAAGTGCTTCACTCCTGCTGTCAAAAACATCAGACACCAGCAGGAGCCTTGACGCTGACATCTAAAACAATCATTTCATCCTATGAGCTTCACCTACAGACAACACCAATCATTTTATTGACATTAGTCTACTAAAGGTCATATGGAAAATAAGAAGTAAATTATAGCATATTTACTCTTTCCCATTAATGTTAAATACAGTCGTGGTCATATACACTTGTAAAGAGCATAATATCATGGCTGTCTTGAGTTTCCAATCATTTCTACAACTCTTATTTGTTTGTGATAGAGTGATTAGAGCACATACTTGTTGGTCACATAAAAACATTCATGAAGTTTGCTTCTTTTATGAATTTATTATGGGTCTACTGAAAATGTGAGCAAATCTGCTGGATCAAAAGTATACATACAGCAATGTTAATATTTGCTTACATGTCCCTTGGCAAGTTTCACTGCAATGAGGCGCTTTTGGTAGCCATCCACAAGTTTAAAATGAGCATATAATAATGCAGTATGATGAAGAATGTTTTAATGTAGACACACAGAATCATCATACTGCTGTGATTATATGCATCAAGTGTTCATTCAAGGCTAAGGCAAAATATGGAGGTATATATGGTGTATCGTGACATGGCCTAAACATATCGAGATATTAAAAAAAGGCCCTAGGCCCAAACTCTGGAACCATCTCCCTCTCCATGTGAGACAGGCCCCTTCTTTGGCTACTTTTAAAACCCTTCTTAAAACCCATTTTTTATTCACTAGCTTTTAACCCAGCATGAGACTTTAAACTGTTTTTACTGCTTTTTATCTTACAAATTGTTCTTAGGATAATTTGTATTTGCTTTTTCAATGTGTATTTTACTTCTGTTTTAAATGTTATTTTTTAGTCTGTCCTATGCCTCTATTTCTTTGTGGTGTACAGCCCTTTGTTCTTCAACTGCGGTTGTTTTTAAAGGGCTTTATAAATAAAGTTGGTATGGTATGGTATGGTCTATATCAATGGTTCTTAACCTGGGTTCGATCGATCCCTAGGGGTTCGGCGGAGGTCAAGACACACCGACTCATCGTGTAAATAAGAACTTCTCCCTATCGGCGTATTTCGGATACGGCAACAGCAGAAGTCAGACTGATTTGCAGGTGAGTTATTTGTTGTGAGTTTATGCACTGTGTTGGTTTTGTTCTTTGAACAAGGTGATGTCCATGCACGCTTCATTTTGTGCACCAGTAAAAAAAACATGGTAACACTTTAGTATGGGGAACATATTCACCATTAATTAGTTTCTTATTAACATGCAAATTAGTAACATATTGGCTCTTAACTAGTCATTATTAAGTACTTATTAATGCCTTATTCTGCATGGCCATTTTATAACCCTAACCTGCTAACCCTGGCCCTAACCCTAACCAAATAACTCTAAATTAAGTTTTTGTTACTTAGAATATGTTCCCCTAGTGTCCAAAAAACTCTACCGTATTTTTCGGAGTATAAGTCGCTCCGGCGTATAAGCCGCACCGGCCGAAAATGCATAATAAAGAAGGAAAAAAATTATTTGATAAAACCCAACACCAAGATAAGACATTTGAAAGGCAATTTAAAATAAATAAAGAATAGTGAACAACAGGCTGAATAAGTGTACGTTATATGAGGCATAAATAACCAACTGAGAAGGTGCCTGGTATGTTAACGTAACATATTATGGTAAGAGTCATTCAAATAACTATAACATATAGAACATGCTATACGTTTACTAGGGGTGTGGGAAAAAATCGATTCGAATTCGAATCGCAATTCTCCCATTGTGCGATTCAGAATCGATTCTCATTTTTTTTAAATTTATTTTTATTTATTTATTTAATTTTTTTTATTAATCAATCCAACAAAACAATACACAGCAATACCATAACAATGCAATCCAATTCCAAAAGCAAACCCGACCCAGCAACACTCAGAACTGCAATAAACAGAGCAATTGAGAGGAGACACAAACACGACACAGAACAAACCAAAAGTAGTGAAACAAAAATGAATATTATCAACAACAGTATCAATATTAGGTACAATTTCAACATAGCAGTGATTAAAAATCCCTCATTGACATTATCATTAGACATTTATTAAAAAAATTAAAAAAGAACAATAGTGTGACAGTGGCTTACACTTGCATCACATCTCGTAAGCTTGACAAATATTTGATCCAATATTTTCACAAAGATAAAATAAGTCATATTTTTGGTTCATTTAATAGTTAAAACAAATGTACATTATTGCAATCAGTTGATAAAACATTGTCCTTTACAATTATAAAAGCTTTTTACAAAAATCTACTACTCTGCTTGCATGTCAGCAGACTGGGGTAGATCCTGCTGAAATCTATGTATTCCATTAATAGAGAATCCTTTTGAATTGGGAAAAAATCGTTTTTGAATCGAGAATCGTGATGAATTGAAAAAAAAAAATCGATTTTGAATCGAATCGTGACCCCAAGAATCGATATTGAATCGAATCGTGGGACACCCAAAGATTCACAGCCCTAATGTTTACCAAACAATCTGTCACTCCTAATCGCTAAATCCCATGAAATCTTATATATCTAGTCTCTTACGTGAATGAGCTAAATAATATTATTTGATATTTTACGGTAATGTGTTAATAATTTCACACATAAGTCGCTCCTGAGTATAAGTCGCACCACCGGCCAAACTATGAAAAAAACTGCGACTTATAGTCCGAAAAATACGGTAAATTAAGTCTTTGTTACTTAGAATATGTTACCCTAGTGTCCCAAAAACTCTACCGTATTTTTCAGAGTATAAGTCGCACCGGACGAAAAGGCATATAAAAGAAGGAAAAAAACATATATAAGTCGCACTGGAGTATAAGTCGCATTTTTGGGGGAAATGTATTTGATAAAACCCAACACCAAGAATAGACATTTGAAAGGCAATTTTAAATAAAGAATAGTGAACAACAGGCTGAATAAGTGTACGTTATGAGGCATAAATAACCAACTGAGAAGGTGCCTGGTATGTTAACGTAACATATTATGGTAAGAGTCATTCAAATAACTATAACATATAGAACATGCTATACGTTTACCAAACAATCTGTCACTCCTAATCGCTAAATCCCATGAAATCTTATACGTCTAGTCTCTTACGTGAATGAGCTAAATAATATTATTTGATATTTTACAGTAATGTGTTAATAATTTCACACACAAGTCGCTCCTGAGTATAAGTCGCACCCCCGGCCAAACTATGAAAAAAAACTGCGACTCATAGTCCGAAAAATGCGGTAAATTAAGTCTTTGTTACATAGAATATGTTCCCCTAGTGTCCAAAAAACTCTACCATATTTTTCAGTGTATAAGTCGCTCCGGAGTATAAGTCGCACCGGCCGAAAATGCATAATAAAGAAGGGGAAAAACATATATAAGCCGCACTGGAGTATAAGTCGCATTTTTGGGGAAATTTATTTGACAAAACCCAACACCAAGAATAGACATTTGAAAGGCAATTTAAAATGTCTAAAGAATAGTGAACAACAGTCTGAATAAGTGTACGTTATATGAGGCATAAATAACCAACTGAGAACGTGCCTGGTATGTTAACGTAACATATTATGGTAAGAGTCATTCAAATAACTATAACATATAGAACATGCTATACGTTTACCAAACAATCTGTCACTCCTAATCGCTAAATCCAATGAAATCTTATACGTCTAGTCTCTTACGTGAATGAGCTAAATATTATTTTATATTTTACGCTAATGTGTTAATAATTTCACACATAAGTCGCTCCTGAGTATAAGTCGCACCCCCGGCCAAACTATGAAAAAAACTGCGACTTATAGTCCGAAAAATACGGTAAATTAAGTCTTTGTTACTTAGAATATGTTCCTCGTACTTAAATGTGTTACCAAAAACATATAACTTTGTCTTGAATTTGAAAAACACCATTTTATTTTTCACTAAAGAAGGGCTCGGTGAATGCGCATATGAAAGTGTTGGTGTTCGGTGCCTCCAACAAGGTTAAGAGCCCCTGACTACATCCTGCTCTACGTTGACTTTAATGCTTCGTTCCAGGGCGACATGGCGACGACTACTTCCTGCAATGTGCCGTCTATATCCGGCAAACTAGGACACTCGTGGTCACTTTGGTCTACCGATAACGTCTTGCCAAAGTACATTTCGGGCGTATAAAATGTGATATATTCTGATTAAAACACAACTTGAAATGTGTAATATTGCCACCGACATGAACGCCGTCCAGTTTGGCACAATATTGTTTAGTTGACGAGCTAGCATGTTAGCTACCGTTGGATAAGTGGTTTTGTAGGCCATAATTCACCAGCGACCTATATTCGCCTTTTTGTCCTTCCAAATCCTCACCTTCTTAAGCTCATTTTCACTGGCCGACGGTGAGACTCCGAGGATGTCGTACAGCTTAGTATCCGCGACTTTGGACATGATGCTAGCCGGCTACCTACTGCGGACGTTCAGCTGAGTGAGAAGGAAAGCAGCGTCCACCGGCTGGCTCGTCCAGGGTTGCCAGACGCCGACACAAACTCCTCCCCCTTGCTGACGTAGACGCCCACAAAACAAGAGAGGTCGCATTTCCAATGGAATCTTCCAGAACTTCAGACTTTTGCCACCGCTAGGTTTTAATATTAGCCTATACGTTAAATGGCGTGGTCTTTGTGACGTTTTAATGACCGATTCCTTAAATGCAGAGAATACTCGTGTCTGTATGAGGACCTCTACACTGCAAAAACTGAAATCTAAGTAAAGAGGAAATATCTCAAATAAGGGTGATATTTGCTTATTTTCTGTCTGTTAAGATCATTCTTCACACTAAGCAGATTTTATGTTAGAGTGTTTTACTTGTTTGAAGTGTTTTGGTCCTAAATGATCTCAGTAAGATATTACAGCTTGTTGCTGAGATTTGATGAGCTATATTGAGTAAAACATGCTTGAAACTAGAATATCAACTGTTGCAAAGCTGTGTCATCAACACTCACAAGTAGAAAACTACTTTTTTTAAGTCATAATTTCTTATTTCAAGCATGAAAAAAAAAATCATGACTTTGACACAATTGTGTCTCATAATTAAAACGGATGACAGCCAAATGGACTTTGCTGTTTTATTTTCAATGAAACAATAGAAAACACGTACTCATATAGTAGTACAGTTGACACAGTACAGTAAACTGACAGTTAATATTTAAACATTTAACATTTCTAACTATTTTGAACAGAAAATGTTCATTCACATGAATTCTTCAAAATTACAATAAAAAAAAGAATTTGGCCCCCATCACACGGCCGTTGGATTAGAGAGGTTCTCTACAATCTAAAACTAGAAAAACTTAGGTTTTCGCTAAAAGGCTCGGCTCAAGCGTTTGAAAGCTCATGGAGTCCTTTCTTGCTGTATGTCAACTCTTGATTTATCCCCAGACGCAGATGAGGAATAATCTCCCTTTTATTTATTATTATTATTTTAATTTTATTTTATTTTATTTTCTCCCTTTCTCTCCTTTCAGCCTGTTTGTCTGTCTCTGGCCTCGTATGTATGTGTGTGTGTATGTGAGGATGTCTGTCTTTGTCGTCTTACTTGTTATATGATTGTGCCATATGTCCCTTGTTGGTGTGACCTGAGTGGGGTGGGAGGGTGGGTGGGGATTTGGGTTTTAAGGGAAAGGGTGTGAAGAATTTTCTGAATTTAAAATTGTACTGTTTCGACTTGCACTTTTTTCTGTATTTGAAAATGCCAATAAAAAAAGTTGGACTAAAAAAAGAATTTGGCTGGGGGCCGGGCTGTATATATGCGCACTAATTGACTGAAAGAGCGCGCACTTGGCGCGATGATGTCATGTTATCCATGGAAAAATGCATTTTTAGACAATATGATTTGCCTGAGCGGCTAGGAGACCCCGAGAGTAACAAGCGGTTGCCTTGTTGCCTTTCCATTAAGAACAATAAATGAGTTTTTAGTATAAGTTTGCTGGTTTCAAGAAATGTAATGCCGAGTGCATATCATTATGTCAAGATAATGGCACTAGCATTTACTTCATTTAAGAATATTTTTCAACATATTGAGCAAAAAGGTGTCTTTTTTTCTACCAAGAAAAGTGCACTTGTTATTAGTGAGAGTATACTTATTTTAAGCTATTTTGGGGTTCATTGAGGTTAGCTAATTTTACTTGTTTTGGAAAGTCTTGACAAGCCAAATGTTCTTGTTCTATTGGCAGGTAATTTTGCTTAGTTCAAATAAAATACCCCACATTTTTGTATTTTTTTTTTCTTGTTTTTGAACACTGACTTTTTGCAGTGTATTCTCTCCAGTTAGTGACAGTGGAGATGCATTTGGCTTATAAAGTCAAGTTAATAATGGTTTAAATAATGTTTATAACAGTTAATAACTTGAATGTCTCTCGAATTTATTTATTATCATTATGTCTGAGGCAGTGTTTTTCAACCTTTTTTGAGCCAAGGCACATTTTTTGCTTTGAAAAAATCCGGAGGCACACCACCAGCAGAAATCATTAAAAAACAAAACTCAGTTGACAGTAAAAAGTCGTTGTTGCAATTGTTGGATATGACTTTAAAGCATAACCAAGCATGCATCACTATAGCTCTTGTCTCAAAGTAGGTGTACTGTCACCACCTGTCACATCACACCCTGACTTATTTGGACTTTTTTGCTGTTTTCCTGTGTGTAGTGTTTTACTTCTTGTCTTGCACTCCTATTTTGGTGGCTTTTTCTCTTTTTTGGAATTTTCCTGTGGCAGTTTCATGTCTTCCTTTGAGCGATATTTCCCGCATATACTTTGTTTTAGCAATCCAAAATGTTTCAGTTGTTTTTATCCTTCTTTTTGGGGACATTGTTGATTGTCATGTCATGTTCGGATGTACTTTGTGGACGCCGTCTTTGCTCCACAGTAAGTCTTTGCTGTCGTCCAGCATTCTGTTTTTGTTTACTTTGAAGCCAGTTCAGTTTTAGTTTGGTTCTGCATAGCCTTCCTTAAAGGCCTACTGAAACCCACTACTACCGACCACGCAGTCTGATAGCTTATATATCAATGATGAAATCTTAACATTATAACACATGCCAATACGGCCGGGTTAACTTATAAAGTGACATTTTAAATTTGCCGCTAAACTTCCGGTTCGAAACGCCTCTGAGGATGACGTATGCGCGTGACGTAGACCGGCGAACACGGGTATGCCTTCCACATTGAAGCCAATACGAAAAAGCTCTGTTTTCATTTCATAATTCCACAGTATTCTGGACATCTGTGTTCGTGAATCTGTTTCAATCATGTTCATTGCATTATGGAGAAGGAAGCCGAGCAAGCAAAGAAGAAAGTTGTCGGTGCGAAATGGACGTATTTTTCGAACGTAGTCAGCCACAACAGTACACAGCCGGCGCTTCTTTGTTTACATTCCCGAAAGATGCAGTCAAGATGGAAGAACTCGGATAACAGAGACTCTAACCAGGAGGACTTTTGACTTGGATACACAGACGCCTGTAGAGAACTGGGACAACACAGACTCTTACCAGGATTACTTTGATTTGGATGACAAAGACGCAGACGTGCTACTGTGAGTATGCAGCTTTGGCTTTTTTTTGCGTATGTACGTAACTTTTTTTAAATATATAAGCTTTATGAACCTTGGGTTAGGTGAACGGTCTTTTGGGCTGAGTGATTGTGTGTGTTGATCATGTGTTTGAATTGTATTGGCGTGTTCTATGGAGCTAGGAGCTAGCAGAGGAGCTAGCATAACACGTACCGTACCGTACGTGCGCGTCACGTACGTAACTTTTTAAAAATATATAAGCTTTATGAACCTTGGGTTAGGTGAACGGTCTTTTGCGCTGAGTGATTGTGTGTGTTGATCAGGTGTTTGAATTGTATTGGTGTGTTCTATGGAGCTAGGAGCTAGCAGAGGAGCTAGGAGCTAGCATAACACGTACCGTACGTGCGCGTCACGTACGTAACTTTTTAAAAATATATAAGCTTTATGAACCTTGGGTTAGGTGAACGGTCTTTTGGGCTGAGTGATTGTGTGTGTTGATCAGGTGTTTGAATTGTATTGGCGTGTTCTATGGAGCTAGGAGCTAGCAGAGGAGCTAGGAGGTAGCATAACAAACACGCAGGTGTTATTATGCAGGATTAATTTGTGGCATATTAAATATAAGCTTGGTTGTGTTGTGGCTAATAGAGTATATATATGTCTTGTGTTTATTTACTGTTGTAGTCATTCCCAGCTGAATATCAGGTACCGTGAGTATGCAGCCTTGGCTGCTAAACATTCGATAACTTGACCGTATGTGCGCGTCACGTACGTAACTTTTTAAAAATATATAAGCTTTATGAACCTTGGGTTAGGTAAACGGTCTTTTGGGCTGAGTGATTGTGTGTGTTGATCAGGTGTTTGAATTGTATTGGCGTGTTCTATGGAGCTAGGAGCTAGCAGAGGAGCTAGGAGCTAGCATAACAAACACGCAGGTGTTTTTATGCAGGATTAATTTGTGGCATATTAAATATAAGCCTGGTTGTGTTGTGGCTAATAGAGTATATATATGTCTTGTGTTTATTTACTGTTGTAGTCATTCCCAGCTGAATATCAGGTCACCCCCGGCTCTCACAGCATCTTCCCTATCTGAATAGCTTCAACTCCCCACTAGTCCTTCACTTGCACTTTACTCATCCACAAATCTTTCATCCTCGCTCAAATTAATGGGGAAATTGTCGCTTTCTCGGTCCGAATCTCTCTCACTTCATGCGGCCATCATTGTAAACAATAGGGAACTTTGCGTATATGTTCAACTGACTACGTCACGCTACTTCCGGTAGGTGCAAGCCTTTTTTTATCAGATACCAAAAGTTGCAATCTTTATCGTCGTTGTTCTATACTAAATCCTTTCAGCAAAAATATGGCAATATCGCGAAATGATCAAGTATGACACATAGAATAGATCTGCTATCCCCGTTTAAATAAAAAAAAATTCATTTCAGTAGGCCTTTAAACTTCAATGCCTTTTTTAGGGACACTCGCCTTTTGTTTGTTTTTGGTTTAAGCATTAGACACCTTTTTACCTGCACACTGCCTCCAGCTGTTTCCGACATCTACAAAGCTTTTAGCTACCTGCTGCCACCTACTGATATGGAAGAGTATTACATGGTTACTCTGCCGAGCTCTAGACAGCACCGACACTCAACAACAACACATCATTTGCAGACTATAATTACTGCTTTGCAAAAAATATTTTTAACCCAAATAGGTGAAACTAGATAATCTCCCACGGCAGACTGTATCTCACGGCACACTAGTGTGCCACGGCACAGTGGTTGAAAAACTCAAAAATAACAAAAAAAAAACTCTAAATAAGTCACGGCGTGATGTGACAGTACACCTACTGAGAGACAAGAGCTATAGTGATACATGGGTTGGTTATGGTTTAAAGCAGGGGTCACCAACGCGGTGCCCGCGGGCACCATATAGCCCGTAAGGACCAGATGAGTAGCCCGCTGGCCTGTTCTAAAAATAGCTCAAATAGCAGCACTTACCAGTGAGCTGCCTCTATTTTTGAAATTTTATTTATTTACTAGCAAGATGGTCTCGCTTTGCTCGACATTTTTAATTCTAAGAGAGACAAAACTCAAATAGAAATTGAAAATCCAAGAAAATATTTTAAAGACTTGGTCTTCACTAACTGACAAAGAAACAGATAACAGATTTGGTGTCCAGTTCAAAGTGTGACATGATTTATTTAAAAATTTGAGAGTTGACTTTTGTATTTTACATGAGTTATTATTTGTACAAACATGGTGCAAAGTAATTCATGATTTGTTAAAAAATGTTAGTGGCTAGCTAGTTAAAATGGGATATTGTACAAGACTGTCTTAGAAGTGATCATTTGAAAATGTTCAATTTGATAAATGTGCACTTAGAGAAAATATAAAAATAAAGTGTTGCATATTGATATTTATCTGTTAATATATATATTTATTTTGAGACATCATTAAGATGATCAGTGTTTCCACAAAGATAAATATAATTAATTATTAATAATAACATAGAGTTAAAGGTAAATTGAGCAAATTGGCTATTTCTGGCAATTTATTTAAGTGTGTATCAAACTGGTAGCCCTTCGCATTAATCAGTACCCAAGAAGTAGCTCTTGGTTTCAAAAAGGTTGGTGACCCCTGGTTTAAAGCATACTTGCCAACCCTCCCGAATTTTCCGGGAGACTCACGAATTTCAGTGCCTCTCCCGAAAATCTCCTGGGACAACCATTCTCCCGAATTTCTCCCGATTTCCAGCTGGACTTAAGGCACGCCCCCTCCAGGTCTGTGCGGACCTGAGTGAGGACAGCCTATCGTCACGTCCGCTTTTCTTTCAGATAAATAACGTGCCGGCCCAGTCACGTTATAACATCTACGGCTTTTGGAGAGTGCACAACTGCACACACAACAAGAAGGAGACGAAGAACGAAGAAGAGACAGTCATGGCGACGACAAGTGACAGAGAATAGAACGAGGATGGACAATTCAACTCTAAAATCACTCCTTTCCTGCAAATGAAATTTCACTCATGCTGCCTGTAATAATTGTTTGTTGCCAGCTCCTGGTGAATGTTGGGTATGGTGTTCTGTGGTTACTTTTTGCTTGGCCAACGGTTTACGTTGTATTGCGCACCCTGACGGCAAGTGTGGGAGTCGGTTCTGAAGTATGGAGTAAAGAGACGTAACTTCATCCCCTCGCCTGGTTATTGACTCCAACCGAGAATATTACACTGCCCATACCTATGCTCCTTCAAAGGCTGTGCTACTGGCTGCAAAGCATTGCACTTTCAAATACAACAATTAATAAGAGTGTGTGTGTATATGTGTAAATAAATGAACACTGAAATTCAAGTATTTCTTTTATTTATATGTATATATGTATGTATATATATATATATATATATATATATATATATATATATATATATATATATATATATATATATATATAGCTAGAATTCACTGAAAGTCAAGTATTGATTGTATTTATATATATATATATATATATATATATATATATATATATATATATATATATATATATATATATTTAAGAAATACTTGAATTTCAGTGAATTCTAGCTATAAATATACTCCTCCCCCCATAACCGCCCACCCCGACCCTGCCCACCTCAAACACCCCCCTCCCCCCCAAATCTCCCGAATTCGGAGGTCTCAAGGTTGGCAAGTATGGTTTAAAGTCATATCCAACAATTGTGAGAACGACTTTTTATTGTCAGTATCGGCTACTGCAGGGGCCGCATTGGGGTCAGGCCCGGCCCTAACCAATCTGACGCCCTAGGCAAGATTTTAGGTGGCGCCCCCCCACATCGGCAGTGAAGTGTATATACTCACAAAAAAACGAATAGCTTTGTCTTTGACCTTTTTTTTTACTTAAAGAAAGCAAATTAACAATCAGAGTAGTTAACAAGATAAAAAAAAAAAGAATAAATAAATGAATACAAAAAATTAAAAATGAATATCTAACAATCAATTTATTGTCATCATTACAGTGAAATGCTGAATAGCAGAATGCAAAGTAACAGTATAATATATTATATGAGAATGTTATGTTATGATTATCTTTAACCGAATCACAGCAGTGCTCAAATTAAAAAACAGCATTCCCTCTCATGTGATATTGCTTAATTAACATTAATTATGTGCAATTTAACAAATAGGCTTACAACTTTACCTAATATATAAAGGGGTGGAAAAGTGACTATTACCTGCAGGGCAAACATTAGCTAACCAGAAGGCAATAACAATGTAAACAAAAAACACCTGCTTAAAAGATCTAATACAAATGTCCCTGAGGAATGTAAGGTGGGAGTACTGTAATAACCTAACGTTACATTATTATTTTCCATAACAATTTAGCCCCCTCCACAATATTAACCCGACGTTAAAACAGAACTAGCTATTTATTGATTAGCAATTGCCGAATCATGTAACATTAGCTTAATGCTAAAAAGCCAGGTTACTATCACATTTTGTAACAGACAAATAATTTCATGTAGGCTAACGTTACCTACCTGCTACCTCTGTCTTTTTCTCGTTTCTCCTCCTCTTCTTTCTTTCCTGGGCACCTGACAGTTTTGGCCGTTTTGACATCTTGTGTTGATTTCTTGATGTGGTGACGTCCAAAAAGCGCACCGTGCGGGGGGTGGGGGGGGGGGGTTTAATGTTGTAACAAATAATATTTCTATTAAATAGGCTTTACTTTGCATTTTAATTAACGTGGGATTATTTTTTGTATTTAGAAATAATAGTACCAACTTTTTTTTTTTTTTCTCCAACATTTGTGGCACTGGCGTGGCGCCCCCTGATGGACGGCGCCCTTAGCATTTGCCTATACGGCCTATGCCACGGGCCGGCCCTGATTGGGGTAAAACAATTTGGCTGGGGGCCGCGCTATATATATATATATATATATATATATATATATATATATATATATATATATATATATATATATATATATATATATATATATATATATATATATATTATATGTAAATGTGTGTGTGTGTGTATATGTAAAAGTGTATATATGTGTGTGTATATATGTATATGTCTATGAATGTTTTTGTCCATGTATATATATGTATGTGTGTGTGTGTGTGTGTGTGTGTAGACTTAAAGAGTGCACTTGCTGCATGTCACATTATCGATGGTAAAATGCATTTTTAGACAATATAATTTGCCTGAGTGGCTAGGAGACGGTAGAAAAAGGACTAGTAAGGACTTCCCGCGGGCCGCATTTTGGACGCTGGGGGGCCGTATTCGGCCCGCGGGCCGTAGTTTAGGGACCCCTGGGCTACTGAGTTTCATTTTCTTATGTTTTATGCTGGTGGTGTGCCTCAGAATTTTTTTCAATGAAAAAAATGTGGCTCGGCTCAGAAAAAGGTTGAACAACACTGTCCTAGTCGTAGATTCCTACGGTGTTGCTCATTTCGTACATGTCCCTAAACGTTTCGAGATGAGAACAGAATGACACTCCCTAAGTCATCCTGCGGTATCTATAGAAACCGAGGCAAATTCAATAGGATATTGAAATATTTCGGGTCGAACCAGTGTAGTGTATTTTATTATTTATTTTTCATGTGAATTCGTGCATGCATGTTGATGTTTTCCTGGCAGCGTCTGTCCAGTGACCGCACATACAAAATGTCATCGACCTGGTGATGCTTCCACGTCTTGCTGGACAGCACAACTTATGGACTAAACAAAAAACAAAACAAAATCAAACTTCCTCAAAAAGAAAATCATTTTGTGATGTTAAAAAGCTGCACACTGATATATTGACTACTGATTAACTCTTGGCAGTTTTAGCACTCTAATAGACTCAATGTGTAGAATAGGGGTGTAATGGTACGTGTATTTGTATTGAACCGTTTCGGTACGGGGGTTTTCGGTTCGGTTCGGAGGTGTACAGAACGAGTTTCCACACAAACATATTAATTCGCTTTTAGCGTAACGTTAGCTCATTTTGAGGTGTGTGTGTGTGTGTTATGGACAGCAAAGCCCTGTCTGTCTGTTATTTCACTTTACCTTTTTCTGTGTTGATTGAGCTGTGTTGAAGCAGCAAAAAAGGACATTATGTTAAATGAAGAGTTTCTGTCTCTGATAGTTGATATAATAATGTAAGTGCATCATTAAGACTACATGAACTCCATGGTGTTCAGTGATGAATAGTCTCTCCTATTGCTATTGTACTATTTTTTCAGCTATAGTTAGATGAATCATTAGTAATGCAGCAGCCTAGTTTTGAATGGCAGGGTCCCTGCTGTCACATGTTAAGTTAAAGTTAAAGGTAAAGTACCAATGATTGTCACACACACACTAGGTGTGGTGAAATTTGTCCTCTGCATTTGACCCATCCCCTTGTTCACCCCCTGGGAGGTGAGGGGAGCAGTGGGCAGCAGCAGTGCCGCGCCCGGGAATCATTTTTGGTGATTGATACAAATATAACATTTTCATAATAAAAATCAACTACAGGCTTCCCAAATGCTGTAATAAATTAAGCATGATGTGTTGACTTGAATCAATCAATCAATCAATCAAACTGTTTAATGTTGCACTTTTTATATGTAGAAGAAAAGTTTTGTCATTTTATTTAATCTGAGCAACAACTTGAGGCAGTTTAATGTTGTGCCTCAGAATTTTTTCGAAGAAAAAAATGTGCCTCGGCTCAGAAAAGGTTGAACAACACTGTCCTAGTCGTAGATTCCTACGTGTTGCTCATTTCGTACATGTCCCTAAACGTTTCGAGATGAGAACAGAATGACACTCCCTAAGTCATCCTGCGGTATCTATAGAAACCGAGGCAAATTCAATAGGATATTGAAATATTTCGGGTCGAACCAGTGTAGTGTATTTTATCATTTCTTTTTCATGTGAATTCGTGCATGCATGTTGATGTTTTCCTAGCAGCGTCTGGCCAGTGACCGCACATACAAAATGTCATCGACCTGGTGATGCTTCCACGTCTTGCTGGACAGCACAACTTATGGACTGCGTTATCTTGTCCGCCATTTTGAGCGTCAATTATGTCCGATATTCGTAACCCGCCTGCTTAATTGCTGTGTTCATCTGCCGAGTGTCGTTGTGACAGCGCGTCGTGTTGGGGGGCAGTGGATGACATTGCCGGGCCGGCTAGCTGCAAGCTAACAACGCAGTCAGGAAGGGAACAACCCGCCATGGGCCTGCGGATCACCCGCTGACAAGTCGCCGAGTTGCCGTCCAGCCAGATGCCGAGCACGGAACATGACGTCTGAAAGGTAAAAGCTCACTTTGTCATCTTAAAACAAAAAACAATGAAGTGGTGACGCTAAGATAAAGGGGCTGAACATCTTTCCAGTGAGCCATGACGAAGCGACGTGCTAGTAGATAGCAGCGCGGCTCTTCCATGGCCCAAAGCTCGCTACAATGAAGAAACATTGCTGGCGCTATTCAAATGTCGTGTAAACCGCACCGTTGCCACCGAAAATGATTGAAAAGAATGTGACTGAAACAGGATATAAGCCAAGTTGACGCACCGTGCCGCTAATTAAACGATAGGCTAATCTTTTTTAATTTGTATTAATCTCCTTCATTGATGTGCATCTTTGATCGATAGACAATTATACCTCAATTATTCAACTATACATTTACACACCAATGTCTGAGAAGGAGCAGAATCTTATATTTTCCTGCCCCCTTCAACATAATACGTAGTCTTACTTAATGGATATCATATACACTACCGTTCAAAAGTTTGGGGTCACCCAAACAATTTTGTGTTTGAGCCTTCATTTCTAAGAACAAGAATAGACTGTCGAGTTTCAGATGAAAGTTCTCTTTTTCTGGCCATTTTGAGCGTTTAATTGACCCCACAAATGTGATGCTCCAGAAACTCAATCTTTTCAAAGGAAGGTCAGTTTTGTAGCTTCTGTAACGAGCTAAACTGTTTTCAGATGTGTGAACATGATTGCACAAGGGTTTTCTAATCATCAATTAACCTTCTGAGCCAATGAGCAAACACATTGTACCATTAGAACACTGGAGTGATAGTTGCTGGAAATGGGCCTCTATACACCCATGTAGATATTGCACCAAAAACCAGACATTTGCAGCTAGAATAGTCATTTACCACATTAGCAATGTATAGAGTGTATTTCTTTAAAGTTAAGACTAGTTTAAAGTTATCTTCATTGAAAAGTACAGTGCTTTTCCTTCAAAAATAAGGACATTTCAATGTGACCCCAAACTTTTGAACAGTAGTGTAAACCAACAATTACATCCAAATATAATGAAAACACAATAAGTGCAAAACTTCATGGAGTACAAACCGAACAAAAAAAAAGAAAAAAGTAATATACACCTCAAGGGATGATACAAAACAAATACAAAACCAGGCAAAAAATAAGTAAAATAATACATATAAAGCAAAATGTAAACACTTATGGCTGTCCAAATGATGTTATTGGTCTGTCTTTATATATTTTTTTCAATTGGAATATATTTTTACAATCTTTTATCTCATTGTAAAGAGAATTCCATAGTTTAACCCCCACCACTGATATACACATTTGTTTTTAGTTGTCCTTGAATACTGATGTTGGAAATGACCTTTTCTTCTATGCTCTTCATTCTCAGAAGTGACGACAAACATAGTTTGTAAATTTGCTGGTAATGTTTTACTTTTAGCCTTAAACATGACACATAATGTCTGTAACTTTACTCGCTCCTGTAATTTCAATAAACCCGAATTAATAAATAATATGTTAGTGTGTTCTAAGTAATCTACTTTATGAATAATCCTTATAGCTCTTTTCTGTAGTTGATACAATGCCTTTATGTTACTCTTATGTGTTCCCCCACACTTCCACACAGTAGCTGATATATGGCAATATAAGTGCACAATACAATATACGCATTGCCCTGTAATCTAACACATATTTTACCTTATTTAATATAAAAATACTCTTAGACATAAGATAGATAGATAATTAAGCTTGAGTCGTATTGAAACCAGTACCGGCCCACACAACAGGCCTGTTTAACACAACATACATTCGTAAACTATGACATGTTCTCCTGCATGTGAAACCTTCATAAATGGACACAAGCAGTGCATATTTTGATGAAATAAATGCAACGTTTCATTGTGTGTAAATAATGTGTAGTACACTTCGTTCATTAACGGTTTGATTGATTGAAACTTGTATTAGTGGATTGCACAGTACAGTACATATTCCGTACAATTGACCAATTAATGGTAACACCCCAATAAGTTTTTTAAATTGTTTAAGTCAAGGTCCACGTTAATCAATTCATGGTATTACAAAAAAGATCAGTTATAATAATACATCATGTTGGATGTAGAGAACATACAAACCCTTTTATTTATTGAATCAAAAATACTGAAATTCCACGACATAGTGAATTTGCAAACAGCTAAGATTATACACAAAGCAAACTATAAACTGCTACCCAAGAATATACAACAATTATTTACCACGAATTGATTAACGTGGACTTTGATTGATTGATTGATTGAGACTTTTATTAATAGATTGCACAGTACAGTACATATTCCGTACAATTGACCACTAAATGGTAACGCCCCAATAAGTTTTTCAACTTGTTTAAGTCGGGGTCCACGTTAATCCATTCATGGTACAAATACTGTATATACTATCAGCATAATGCAGTCACCACACAAGTTAATCATCAGAGTATATACATTGAATTATTTACATTATTTACAATCCGGGGTGTGGGATGTGGAGGGTTAGGTTTGGTTGATATCAGCACTTCGGTCATCAACAATTGCATCATCAGAGAAATAGACATTGAAACAGTGTAGGTCTGACTTGGTAGGATATGTACAGCAAGTAGTGGACATACAGAGATCAGAAAGCATAAGAACAAGTATATACATTTGATTATTTACAGTCCGGGGATGTGGAAGGGGGAGGGTGTTAGTTTTGGGTTGCAGTTGCCTGGAGGTGTTCTTTTAGTGCGGTTTTGAAGGAGGATAGAGATGCACTTTGTTTTACACCTGTTGGGACCCCGACTTAAACAAGTTGAAAAACCTATTAGGGTGTTACCATTTAGTGGTCAATTGTACGGAATATGTACTGTACTGTGCAATCTGCTAATACAAGTTTCAATCAATCAATCAATCAAAACAATAGAGGAGAAATATAATCTTAAGAGGAAAATATAATTTAAAACATTTGTATGCACGCACAACACTTAAGACCTTCAGTATATCAGTATGTGGAATTAAATGATGGAATGGATTAAGCAGAGAAATCAAACAATGTACTAATATGATCCAGTTCAAGAAACTCTTCAAACTCAGAAGTGTTTACAAAGTACAAAGAAGAAGATCCATGAAAAACATTCTGAATTTATCTCATCCATCCATTCATTTTCAAGATAATCTTACTCTTCTCACCATATGAAATATAACTTACTTCACCAATTATTATTTATTTATTTTTATTGTTATTACTTATGGAGTATATTGTGAATAAATTGAGAACAGGAAGTGAACAAATGTTTTAGCAACTGCTATGTATAGGAAAATGGGTAGGATTAAATAAGCTCTGCTTCTTCCTACTCCTTTTCGAACAGAGAAACTGGAAATTGTGATGTATCATGTTTTATGCATGCATGTTCAAAATAAACTCACACTCAACTCAATAATACACTACAACATGCATATTCAACAAGGCGGTCACAAAGATGGTCTGCATTCTAGTTGTTGCATTCACCTTATTAGGTATATTTGCATAATCTAACATGTAATGCAATGCCACAGCAGAGTGAGTGAAAATATGAGGATAACCTGATATGGATGCAATGTACAACAAACTATAGAGCCACAATTGTAAACATTGTTACATCATTACAGTTATTTATCTTTGTCATACAGATTTTGTATCACTCTCAATAGATAAATGATAATACAATTCATTGCAGAGGTGGAAAATAACAAATTATATTTACGTGCAATATTGTAAATGAGTAGAGTATTTGTACTCTTTTTAAAACTTGTACTTATAAATGTGTTTTCTTTCAAATATTGCTTCAATTTAAATCCCGTCTATTACTTAGGTGCCACCATAGGGAACGAGGGACAGGACAACTAACTGCTGATATATTTATTTTACTTTAATTCATGCATCCTTATAGAACATCTGGTTTACTCCCTAAAAATAACTCATAACATTGTAAATTAGTGACTTTTTTACTTTTAGAAGATTTTTAGACCTCTAATTTCACAGTACTTGAGTACAATATTTCAGTACTCTTTCCACCTTTGTTAGACACATATCTAAAAGTCTCATGTTTATGGGCGTTCTGTGATATATTATGGCTTGCAAAAAAAACCTAATCAATTCAGAGAATGCAGCACGTCAGATGGCTGATTTAGATTTAAAGATGTTTTGCATTATGTAAGTACAGTACTTTTGTGTCAAATGACTGACTCCATTTGTTCTCAATGACTGATCCAGTTAGTTCTCATATTATACACAACGCCTCTTTTGCCATTACAGCTAAGTGCGAGTGCCCCTGATGTCAGCCATGTTTTGGAAGTTCGACCTACACACTGCTTCTCACCTGGAGGCTTTACTGGACAAGGAGGATGTCACGCTTACCGAACTTATGGACGAGGACGATGTGCTGCAAGAGTGCAAGGCTCAGAACAGGAGGTTTATTGAAATAACCACTCATACATAAATGGTATTCTCTTGTTTCTCGTTTGTGACAGACTTTTCTTCTGTCCTCGTTGTGGCTTTGTAGACTTCTCCTATTCCTGTGCCAGGACCAGTGCATGCAGGAGCTGGTGCGTAAGATTACTACTGAGCCTCCTGCTGGTATAGAGGAGACTAAGCGATTTAAGTGAGTCTCTTTTTTGCTGATAGACTACAATGTATTAAGCAATCATCTATCTGCAGCTGCATTTTAAACATTTCCCTTCATAGTAAATGATAATTCCATTCAGGGTTTCCCTCAGATTGCCAGACTGTGGTGGTGGGAGTGGTCAGTATGACATCATAATTTTTATCTGCGATAATGCATATATTTTCCTTTAAAAGGACTAAAACATTGTTATACATATAACAAATCGGTGTATTATTAATAAGAATTAACATATATTTTTTCTTATATTGTATAACAAATCGGTGTATTATTAATTAGTATTAACATATATTTTTTCTTATATTGTTTTGCTGTATTTTTAAATTGTTGCTGCTTTTTGTACATTGTACTTTGTTGACAAATTCTCAAGTTTATAGAGACTTCTCCAATCCTTTAAGTGACTTTTTCTTTACTAAAAACAACTAGCAACAAATCTAGCATGTTTTTCTGGTGTTATTGGAGACTGTACTCGTGTTTAGAGACTCGTTACTATTGTCGCTCGATATCCGCGACGAACAATGTGAGCTGCAGGGAGTCAGACGTCACACTCGCTTTGCGCTGCTGCTCCAATTGCATTTTCTCTCCTTAAAAGCCGCCGTTAGTATTTGCACATTGCACTTTTTGTAGTTGCTGTCTGTGGGTGTATCTGGGCTATATTCAAGTATGTCCACATCACAGACAAGTTGTCTCCGCTCAAGACAGTCCTGTGTGTATTGCTTATGTCATCACAACATTTGGTTTCAGCAGCGCCGTTTCGGTGATTAAAGTCTTTTTCGGCTGCCATAATTTGAGTGCATCACTAGTCAATAGTGCGCAATATCTCGATTAATACATTGTATTACTTTTAATTAATTTGTATGTAAAAAGCCCACATTTTTAAGGTGTGGCGGCTTTTATTTTGCTGTGGTGGCCCGCCACGATCAATGACATGTCGGGGAAACCCTGCCTTTTGTATTTCTCTTGAGCTTACTGCCAGGTGTGCTCGATTGATTCACAGGTATTCAAATATAGCATGCGAGCTATTGACAAGCGATGTGGGCGTCATCAACGACAAGTTGGGCAATGAGGAGCCTCTTCTGGACACCCTGTATGCCTTCCTGGAGCAGCCCTCTCCTCTTAACCCCTTACTGGCATCCTTCTTTAGCAAGACAATTGGGAACCTCATTGCACGAAAGACTGAGCAGGTAACACACTAATCATAAATTAACCATACGGTGACATAATACCTCTGTTAGTTAAAAAATGAATGTGTTTTCGGACGTTCTAGTCGTCATTATTTAGTCATTTAGTCACAGTAATTCCTAAGAGGGCCAGAGGATTACAACTGTATCCATCCGTCCATTAGTCAATACAAAATAGAGCTCTTCACTGCAGACATTAAAGCACAAGTGGCTAATTTCATTATTTCAGTCTCCACTCAAAGCCTTCAGTCTGTTACCATTTCAAAACCAATATTCTCATTGGATATACTGTAATTAGAATTAAGCCTGGGCAGATTGTCACTAAATCAATTATTTGAACGATAAATGAAAATTGACTTGGCATCAATTAAATTAAAATGTCTTTGTTTGTTTTAACCTTTGTTTGTCAATCAGCTTGCAAGAGGGTTCACTCTGTGTATTGCCCTCTGCACCTGAGCGTGTTTGTTCAATAACAAAATTAAATTAACAGGAAAATATCTTGACGTCCATCCACAATCTTTGTCTCGGTGGGCAGAGGCAGGACAGCTAGCTTACACACATGCATGAACAGAGCCTCGCCGGTGGCTATAGAGAAGCACCGCAAAGTAACAAAAATTAGGAGGAAAAAAGATGATCGCAAAGCCAAATGTTCCTGTGTGGGAATATTTTGGCTTCAAACGGAATGAGCAACATGAGCTCATCAACACTGACAAACGAGCCTGTATGTTGAATTTGTTTGAAAGTGATGGGGAAAACAACAAAATCACACATCCTAGTTTTTCCAATTGGGGAGAAAACTGCACTTCAAGATATTCAATATTTATTGAAGTTACATTTTTAACAGAGATCGAGAGTCCTTTTTATTTGTATTGTTTGTTTACTTATTTAGGATAGTTACAATGTCTTAACAATTACGATGGTAAATATACTAATGAAAAATACAAGTTTTACATTTGCATTATTATTATTATATATTTTGATTACATTAATGCTTAATTTGGTCTCAAAATAATGCTGAAATTAATATTGTTTATCTGCAATAATTTGATGGACAATATATCGTCCCACAACATTTATTATCCCTCGCCTAATTAGAAAAATGTGTTCTAGACTTGAACTGCTGCCTTTATAACACCTTAATTACTACAGCCAATGGTTTTAGTAGGTAATCTGGGAGAGAGGCAAGTACACTATGGACTGCTCGCCAGCCAATCACAAAACACATTTAGACAAAACAACCTTTCACACATATGGACAATTTACTAATGAACCTAACATGGATAGATTTGGAATTCGGGGGAGTACCTGCATTAGTTCATAAATCTATAATAAAACGACTCACCCTTTGATGCTTTGTGACATCGGCGTAGCGTTTCAGAAAGTGTAGATGACTCTGTTGTATTAAGCAGCTTGGGCACAAATGCATTTTTCACATTATCACAGCAGCACGTCGCCGTAAGTTTTATTTTTAGTTTAATTGTTTTTTCAGTCTGTGGTAGCATCACAGAAAAATCTAAATAAAAAGCAAAACACATTTTGAAATTGTACAACTTAGGATGTTACAATTCAGCCTGTGTGATGTTATTGTTTTTGCAACTTACACTTGTCGTCTTGATGGCGTTTCCCCTTTTCTCTTCAGGTGATCAGTTTCCTGCGGGGGAAGGACGGATTCCTGTCCTTAGTTCTGAAGCACATCGATACGTCAGCTATGATGGATGTTCTTCTACGACTAATCAGCTGCGTGGAGCCCCCTCCTCTTCGTCTGGAGACCCTGGCTGTATGAAACAAATAAACACTCGTTTACACTTTTGACACATGTACTGATGTGGTGTTTGTTTACAGTGGTTGAATGAAGAGAAGCTGGCCCAAAGACTCATAGAGATCATTCATCCGGAGAAGGATGAAGAAGTAGGAGCATATTCTTGTAATTCAGTAGAAAGGCCTTGCGATAGTTAGCTCTATCGCCCATCGTGCATTGTTATGCAATATTCTGAATGTCTGTTTTCTTTCTGTCAAGAGGCAGTCCAACGCCTCTCAGACTTTGTGCGACATTATTCGTTTAAGCAGAGACCAGGCTAATCAGCTTCAAGAGATGTCCCAGCCTGACCCTTTGCTGACTGTGCTGGAATCGTACGTCACAAAGACAATCATGCTAGTGTTGCATTAGCAGGATATAAAATTGATGTCGTTCTGCAGGCAGGAGTGTGTGGAGCAGCTGCTGCAGAACATGTTCTCGGGAGACCGAACTGAGAGCTGCATTGTTAATGGAATTCAAGTTCTGCTTACATTATTGGAAATCAGAAGGCCAGTGTGAGTTGACTACAAACATTTCTTCAAAGACTTGACCTCCAAAGTTCTCAATTCAAACATTGTAGCTGTCCTTTTTTCTGTTCTTCATATGCTCAGTGTGGATGGAGTAATGGATGCTCAGGGATTTGAGAAAAGCTACACTATTAACAGCAGCATTCTGTTGGCCATCCAGCCACACTTGGTACATTTCCACCAGCTTCTCCTCGAGCCCCCGAAGGTATGTTAACAAGATGGATACAATCATTTTCAGGGCCTAATGAGACCAAATTTTCCGTATTCAGAGGTTTTAATCATGTGGAAGTGAACTACATTCGTTTACAGCTTTTGTGTTCTTTTTGGGTGTATCCACAGCGAAGTCGTATGCTGACTACTTTAGGTGTGATAGAGGAACCTTTAGGGAACACGAGGCTGCACGTAGCCAGACTAGTGGCCTCTCTGCTCTACACCAGTTCTGCCAGCCACGCAGTCATAGCACAGGAACTTTGCAGACTCAATACAGTGGATCTGCTTTTGGTGAGAGGGAACCACACATGAACCTTTTCAATGTTTTTTGTTCTTAAAAATGACTCGTTTTGCCAACGCCATTGTCTTCCAGAACTTGTTCTTCAAGTACACATGGAATAACTTCCTGCACCTCCAAGTGGAGCTCTGTGTTGCGGCCATCCTGCGGCCCTGTGCCCATGAAATGAGACTTCAGCCAGCTGTAGGATCCCAGGACAAGGTCAAGTCTCCTCAGGATGCATCACAGGAGCAGGCTGTGACAGAAACGCCAGTCACCCCCGAAAACGCTGCACATAATTTATTGGTGACTCATGTAAGTGTCTTTCACTTACTAAAGACTCCTAGTCGAAGATTCTGATGGCCTCGTTTTCCCCCCTTAAGCTGTTTCAGCATTGCCGTCTTGTTCAGAGGATTCTAGTTGCCTGGGAAGAGAACGATAAAACACAGTAAGAGACTTTGAGACAATGGCTTGTTTTTGTTTAGAGGCATGAGCTAATAGTGGGGAATTTGTTTTAGATCAGAAGGTGGGATGAGGAGAGGCTACATGGGACATCTAACCAGGATTGCCAATACCGTGGTCCACAATCTGGAGAAAGGACCGGTTCACACCCAGATTAATAATCTCATCTGCGGTATGTGTGGAGAGTAAAACATTCATTAAATTAAATGATATTAAAGGAAGACACTCCTGCTGCGTAATGTTGTAGAGCTGCCAGATGACTGCAGGGGGCGCTGGGAGGCTTTTGTGGACCAGACGCTTTCAGAGACTAACAGGAGAAACACCTTGGATCTGGTAAACATTCACACATTTGCACAACAGAATGCCACACAAGTCAGTTGTATTTACGCACAAACTTTAAACTTCCTGTTTTGTATTTACGCACAAACTTTAAACTTCCTGTTTGCACGTTCAGGTCGGCAGCGGGAATCCACGTCCTTCCTCAGAGGACGATATGATGGAGAGCCCTTTCCCAAAAGAACTGTCACTGCAGCAGGTATCCGCACACACAAAACATTAAGGCCACCTGCTATAGAGCCTTCTAATCAAACTGTTTGTGTTACAGGCATTTTCAGACTACCAGATTCAGCAGATGACAGCAAACTTTGTTGATCAGTTTGGCTTCAACGACGAAGAGTTCACCGATCATGATGACAGCATCGGGTATGTAAACTAATATATGTGTGTGTTATAACTAAGCTGACTAGGGGAATCCTTTCCTTGTTGTAGGGCAACATTTGATCGAATCGCAGAGATCAATATCAACATTGATGTAGGCCAAGACAGTGTGAGTTTACACATTTGTTGTGTACCTTTTTTTGAATTTGATTGATTATTATTGAATAATAGAATAACATTGAGAAACATAAGCATTTATTTGCAATTTCGTGCTCCATCATCTCTAGCCAGTGTAATTCTAGTCTATAGCTTACATAGATATTAGGAATGCTGCTAAATGACATATTTACCCTGAAGGCCAATACAGCTGTGTTTGACGCCTGTGCCAAAGAGAGGATTCAACCCTTTGATGATGATGATGACGAAGAGGACATCTGGGAGGACAAAGAGATTAACTATGCAACACAAACCAAGTCGAGGAACAGGTTTGCAGACTTGGTAATTGCAGTCTTAAAACATCCAGTCTTCTGATGGTTAAATATGAATTTATTCTGCCCAATGAAGATTTGGTGGGTCACAGGCAGCTCAAGGGCAGGCAGCTGCTAGAACCTGTGATAGGTCAACTACCGCTGCCACGCAGGCCTCCGACAAAGCAACAGGCTCTGACTCGGATGAAGGAGAGGAGCCGAAAGATGACCTTGACCCCTTCTCCAGCCAGGCCGAGCCCACAAAGAGTGAGCATATAATATTCATACCATTGTTTTATTTGCTCTTTCTGAGGGAACGACAGGTTCTGAGCAACTGTAGTGCTGCATTGTCCCTCAGACTCTGGAGACTGGATTGCAGACTTTGGGGAGGTGAACTCAAAGGCTCCTGCTGCAGGCGTAGGTTTTGCAGCCTGGGACAATCCCCAAACAGCAGCCACAGAGACGCCGGAGAAAGGCTGGGCCAAGTTCACAGACTTCCAGCCTTTTTGTTGGTGAGTGTGCAGAATGTCCAGTCATAGGAATATTATCTTTACTGGGAAAGATAAAAATATCCCGGTGCTGTTCCAAAAGAACCCTCTACTAGTAGAGTACAACCAGCATGATCTTAAAACCTTAACCTCAAACACTAAATTCAATGTCAAACTTTAACAACGTGCTGTTAGTGGCTTTCACCAGGGACAGAACAAGACCAGGGTGACGTTCCAAAAGTAAACCACTAAACTGAGTGAACATATTTCTCAGATAGATAGACAAAGTTGATACCTGGCTCACTTGATTCAGTGCAAATGAAATAATGAGAGCACATCTTTCCAGTAGCACATTTGTAGCACTTAATTTGTGTCTCTATTACAAAAGTAGTTGTTTGTGTAACTGATTTCTTTGCTTTTAGAATTTTGTAAACTGATTTTTTTTTACTTCAAATTATGCTGACAATTTCATTAAATAAACATTTGGGAGAATTACCGGTAGGTGTTTTACAATTACATTTTTTAAATTAGTGTTTTGAAAATTCAGTGCAGAATATTTAAATTTTTTAAACTAATTTAACAAACTGAACTATTTTAAACACACACATATTTGTCATAATTTTGTCAGCATAATTTGATGTAAAAAGAAAAATCTGTTCACAAAATTCAGACGCAAAAAAATCAGTTACATTAATTCATTGTCAAAAAAGCTTTTGTAATAAATACACAAAAAAATATTTTTGCATAATCACACACTCATTCTGGAACATTTGGCACTTTTACATTAGTTTTTTAATATTGCCATGGTTAGGAAGCCAAAAGTCAATTTACAGTCTTTGCTTGTGAAGGTGAAAGCCATTAAATTCAAAGCTTGGAATTCAAGTAATGTGACCTTCCCAACATGCACCCAAACCGCTGAAGTATACCTGTAAAGTATTGGCGCTAGGGCCAATACTTTCCCAAGAAAGTATATAATTTTCAGCTGCTGGGATTTATACATTAGTTCCCATTCAATTCCAATACCCTGCACGCTGAGAAGCACAGAGCTCATATGACTGACAGAAACCGGCATCCTTTGAGTAGGTCTATGAATGTTTTCATTCATTCAGGTCATTGTGATCTCGGGGCTTTCAATCGATCACAACTGGACTGTTTGGTTTGTCTCAGAAGACGTTTGGCCTCTCATCCGAGTAGACTTCATCACTTCATGCTCATAGACTTAGATTGGTTAGATCTAGTCTTAGACTTAGATTGTTCAGATCAAGTCTAGCTGCTGGGGAAATGACACTTACACGACTGTCGTAGGCTTTGACAGTAGGATTACTCGTTTGCATCAAAACAGTTTTTCTCACTACAATAAGGCGAAACTATCCTTGCCCAGGCACATCCTCCTGGTTTTGGAGTATAAATATTTAGGTTTTTGGCACCAGCCGCTAGGCTAGAGCTGACTAATCCAAGTCCTAGACTAGTTTTGACCAATCTAAGCCCTAGACTAGATTTGACCAATCTAAGCCCTAGACTAGATTTGACCAATCTAAGCCCTAGACTAGATTTGACCAATCTAAGCCCTAGACTAGATTTGACCAATCTAAGCCCTAGACTAGATTTGACCAATCTAAGCCCTAGACTAGATTTGACCAATCTAAGCCCTAGACTAGATTTGACCAATCTAAGTCCTAGACTAGTTTGACCAATCTAAATCCTAGACTAGATTTGACCAATCTAAGTCCTAGACTAGATTTGACCAATCTAAGCCCTAGACTAGATTTGACCAATCTAAGCCCTAGACTAGATTTGACCAATCTAAGCCCTAGACTAGAATTGACCAATCTAAGCCCTAGACTAGATGTGACCAATCTAAGTCCTAGACTAGATTAGACCAATCTAAGCCCTAGACTAGATTTGACCAATCTAAGCCCTAGACTAGATTTGGTCAATCTAAGTCCTAGACTAGATTTGGTCAATCTAAATCCTAGACTAGATCTGATCAATCTAAGTCCAAGACTAGATCTGATAAATCTAAGTCCAAGACTAGATCTGATCAATCTAAGTCCAAGACTAGATCTGATCAATCTAAGTCCAAGACTAGATCTGATCAATCTAAGTCCAGGACTAGATCTGACCAATCTAAGACTAGTTCTGACCAGTCTAAGACTAGATCTGACGAAACACAGTCTAAAACTAGATCTGACCAATGTAAGTCTATGAGCATGAACTGATGAAGCATACTAAGGTAATGGCACCAGCCGCTAGACTAGGTCTGACCAATCTAAATCTAAGACTAGATCTGACCAATCTAAGTCTAAGACTAGATCCGACCAATCTAAGTCTAAGACTAGATCCGACCAATCTAAGTCTAAGACTAGATCCGACCAATCTAAGTCTAAGACTAGATCTGACCAATCTAAGTCTAAGACTAAATCTGACATCAAACGTACGACCCAAGGGCCGGATCAGGCCCGTGAACAGGTTTCATCCGGCCCGCAGGATGACTTTGCCAGAAATTTTTGAATGAAAGAAACAGCTGTTCTAAATGTGTCCACTGGAGGTCGCAATAGCAATTATTTGTATCTGTGTAGATGATGCTACATATGTACAAAATAAACCACATGATGTTAGTGTATCAGTCGAGGAAAATGATCAAACTACATAAATAACATCCTGTAATTTGATTTAATAAACACATTTTTATCTTGATAGATTGAAAATTAACACCTTTTGGTAAATGGTGTTAATTTTCAATCTATCGAGATAAAAATTTGTATATCAAAAATATGAATGGGTTATACTTGTATAGCGCTTTTCTACCTTCAAGGTACTTTGACACTATTTCCACAGTCACCCATTCACACACACTGATGGCGGCAGCTGCCATGCAAGGCGCTAACCATGACCCATCAGGAGCAAGGGTGAAGTGTCTTGCTCAAGGACACAACGGACGTGACTCGGTTGGTAGAAGCTGGGGATCGAACCAGGAACCCTCAGGTTGCTGGCGCGGCCACTCTCCCAACGTCGCCACGTCGTCCCCAATGAGTTGACTGATGAACATTATCACATAATGTATTCAGAAGATATAAACGACAAATAAAAATAGCCTACTATTACCAGCAACGGGTAAGTGTAAAAAAACAAAACAACAACATTATGATTTGTGCAATTTCAGAATGTGCTTGTTCTATTTTTAAAGAAAGAAAACAATCTGAAGTTGTCTTTGTTTTTAAGTTATCGTGCTGTGATTTTACCAGGGAGTAGATTTTTCTCCATGTGGCCCCCGGTCTAAAATGAGTTTGACACCCCTGCTTAAGACCTTTCAGTCAATTGTGTATCAAATTGTATCATTGGCCGACTATTGCATTGTGAGAATAGTGTATCGCTCCAGGCCCTGCATTTATATCTCACATTTGTGTCTCCATATTTATCTCCAGTTCTGAAACAGGCCCCAGATGTAGTTCCCCTGTGGACTCTGACCTCAGTGGACCCAACAGCACCAAACCAAATCAGAACCGTAAGTTGCAGGAATCTTTGAGCACTTCAACATAATGACCAGTTGCTTTTATCTTACCTCCTATGAGGCATTGAAATCTGTTGATGTTGCCGTGTGTGATCCAGCCTGCGTGTGGAGCGTGTGCGGGGCCAGGAAAGCTCCATTGGTGGCGTCAGACAGCTCGTCGTCCAGCAGCTCTGAAACCGACGAAGAAGAAAGCAAGACGGAGTCGACATCCACTGAGACGGTAACCACGGAGACCAGATTTTTTATTGTAAGGAGAGAAAAACTAATGTTAACACTTAAGCCATGTCCACATGGATATTACCTAGAGGTGTTACGGTACGTGTATTTGTATTGAACCGTTTCGGTACGGGGGTTCCGCTTCGGTTCGGAGGTGTACCGAACGAGTTTCTTAAATGCCACAAATGTCCGGCATTTTGAGTTAGGGTTGCGTGTATTTTCAATGTACGTTCAGGGTTAAGAAGGGGTTAAAAACAAAACAAATTGTGCGTGCAGCAGCATTGGTGAGGGAGGGGCAGAGACAGAGACAGAGAGAGAGTTATGATAAACGTGCATGCGTCGCCAGGCTCTGCTTTTTATCCATAGATTTATCACATTTAATTTGTTATTATCTATAGCAGGGGTGTCAAAAGTGTGCCCCGGAGGCCATTTGCGGCCCACAGCTAATGTTTTAAAGGCCCACAACACATTCTAAAAATACTATTAAAATAAACAAACATAACAAAAGTGAAATAAAAAAAAGCTTAAAGGTTAAATGTAATTTAGAAAAAGTTGCAATGTTGACTAATAAAACAAAGCTGTTTTTTTCTTTCAAACTGTCATTGCTCAAAACGTAATATTGAATCAAAATCAATGTTATTATGAATTATTGACGTATCCAAGGTTCCCATTACTTCACATCAAATATTACACTAAGAAAAATATTTAAGGTGGAAGATTTTGCAAATTTGCTAAATAAATAACCCAAAAATGTATATTTTGTTGTTTTCTTACTGTACCGAAAATAAACCGAACTGTGACCTCTAAACCGAGGTACGTACCGAACCAAAATTTTTGTGTACCGTTACACCCCTAGTATTTACTGTTAAAAAGATCTCCATTCACTTGAGTGGTGTTTTCAAAACCCCTTATCTATCCACATATAAACATATTGACAGGCTGTCATGCGCACTTTGACCAAACTGAAGCATGAAAAAGCAACCACAGGAGACTTAATAGTCATCAATATAGAGATCAATTACATGTACAATTATGCGTACTTCTTAAATCCGCACACTTATTTACACAAAGTCCTGGGAACAAGGAGTGTTTTCTTTGGATTAGCCGTAAAATGAAACTAACACTACTCAACAACGTCATTAAAACCTCCTAAGGCCCAAGCTGTTTTTTTACATGGTTTTTTTATTTATTTATCTTTGCTATTTGGGCTCATTGGACCCTAATTAGAATAAAAACTAAGAATCATCTTTTGATATGATGTACTTATTAGTCCATAAGTACACAAACGTGTACTTCATGTTTAGTGACATGCTAATTCTTATTTTTACACTTTTTTTTCTTCCAAATTCCATTGTATGTTATACTCTTCTGACACCACCAGATGGCAGTATAAGTGTCCACATAAGCGGCCATAAGACCCCAATTCAGTAGTGTACCGTATTTTTCGGAGTATAAGTCGCTCCGGAGTATAAGTCGCACCGGCCGAAAATGCATAATAAAGAAGGAAAAAAACATATACAAGTCGCACTGGAGTATAAGTCGCATTTTTGGGGAAATGTATTTGATAAAAGCCAACACCAAGAATAGACATTTGAAAGGCAATTTAGAATAAATCAAGAATAGTGAACAGGCTGAATAAGTGTACGTTATATGAGGCATAAATAACCAACTGAGAACGTGCCTGGTATGTTAACGTAACATATTATGGTAAGAGTCATTCAAATAACTATAACATATAGAACATGGTATATGTTTACCAAACAATCTGTCACTCCTAATCGCTAAATCTCATGAAATCTTATACGTCTAGTCTCTTACGTGAATGAGCTAAATAATATTATTTGATATTTTACGCTAATGTGTTAATCATTTCACACATAAGTCGCTCCTGAGTATAAGTCGCACCCCCGGCCAAACTATGAAAAAAAACTGACTTATAGTCCGAAAAATACGGTACACAATTTTTGAAATAAGAGCTAAAAGGTGCTGTCCACGCATGTGGCCACTAAGCCCTTAGAGGTTTTAATCATGTTCTGTTGCTTTCAAAACATGAGATAATCTCGCTTAAAGGCCTACTGAAATGAATTTTTTTTATTTCAACGGGAATAGCAGATCCATTCTATGTGTCATACTTGATCATTTCGCGATATTGCCATATTTTTGCAGAAAGGATTTAGTAGAGAAAATCAACGATAAAGTTCGCAACTTTTGCTCGCTGATAAAAAAAGCCTTGCCTGTACCGGAAGTAGCATGACGTCACAGGAGGTAATATTCCTCACAATTTTCCTTTGTTTACAATGGAGCGAGAGAGATTTGGAGCGACAAAGCGACGATTACCACATTCATTTGAGCGAGGATGAAAGATTCGTGGATGAGGAACGTTAGAGTGACGAACTAGAGGCAGTGCAGGACATATCTTTTTTCGCTCTGACCGTAACTTAGGTACAAGCTGGCTCATTGGATTCCACACACACTCCTTTTTCTATTGTGGATCACGGATTTGTATTTTAAACCACCTCGGATACTATATCCTCTTGAAAATGAGTGTCGAGCACGCAAAATGGACATTCAAAGTGACATTTATCTCCACGACAATACATCGGTGACACACTTAGCTACTGAGCTAATGTGATAGCATCGTTCTCAAATGCAGATAGAAACAAAATACATAAATCCCTGACTGGAAGGATAGACAGAAGATCAACAATAACATTAAACCATGTACATGTAACTACACGGTTAATAATTCTCAGCCTGGTAAAGCTTAACAATGCTGTTGCTAACGACGCTAAGGCTAATTTAGCAACTTAGCAACCGGACCTCACAGAGCTATGATAAAAACATTAGCGCTCCACCTACAGCAGCCCTCATCTTCCCATTTATTTAAAATTGCACTTTATAAGTTAACCTGGCCGTATTGGCATGTTGCAATGTTAAAGGCCTACTGAAATTAATTTTTTTTATTTAAACGGGGATAGCAGATCTATTCTATGTGTCATACTTGATCATTTCGCGATATTGCCATATTTTTGCTGAAAGGATTTAGTATAGAACAACGACGATAAAGATTGCAACTTTTGGTATCTGATAAAAAAAAAGGCTTGCCCCTACCGGAAGTAGCGTGACGTAGTCAGTTGAACATATACGCAAAGTTCCCTATTGTTTACAATGATGGCCGCATGAAGTGAGAGAGATTCGGACCGAGAAAGCGACAATTTCCCCATTAATTTGAGCGAGGATGAAAGATTTGTGGATGAGTAAAGTGCAAGTGAAGGACTAGTGGGGAGTTGAAGCTATTCAGATAGGGAAGATGCTGTGAGAGCCGGGGGTGACCTGATATTCAGCTGGGAATGACTACAACAGTAAATAAACACAAGACATATATATACTCTATTAGCCACAACACAACCAGGCTTATATTTAATATGCCACAAATTAATCCTGCATAAAAACACCTGCGTGTTTGTTACGCTAGCTCCTAGCTCCTCTGCTAGCTCCTAGCTCCATAGAACACGCCAATACAATTCAAACACCTGATCAACGCACACAATCACTCAGCCCAAAAGACCGTTCACCTAACCCAAGGTTCATAAAGCTTATATATTTTTAAAAAGTTACGTACGTGACGCGCACATACGGTCAAGCTATCAAATGTTTAGCAGCCAAGGCTGCATACTCACGGTACCTGATATTCAGCTGGGAATGACTACAACAGTAAATAAACACAAGACATATATATACTCTATTAGCCACAACACAACCAGGCTTATATTTAATATGCCACAAATTAATCCTGCATAAAAACACCTGCGTGTTTGTTACGCTAGCTCCTAGCTCCTCTGCTAGCTCCTAGCTCCATAGAACACGCCAATACAATTCAAACACCTGATCAACACACACAATCACTCAGCCCAAAAGACCGTTCACCTAACCCAAGGTTCATAAAGCTTATATATTTTTAAAAAGTTACGTACGTGACGCGCACATACGGTCAAGCTATCAAATGTTTAGCAGCCAAGGCTGCATACTCACGGTACCTGGTATTCAGCTGGGAATGACTACAACAGTAAATAAACACAAGACATATATATACTCTATTAGCCACAACACAACCAGGCTTATATTTAATATGCCACAAATTAATCCTGCATAAAAACACCTGCGTGTTTGTTATGCTAGCTCCTAGCTCCTATGCTAGCTCCATAGAACACGCCAATACAATTCAAACACCTGATCAACACACACAATCACTCAGCCCAAAAGACCGTTCACCTAACCCAAGGTTCATAAAGCTTATATATTTTAAAAAAGTTACGTACATACGCAAAAAAAAGTTGCGCACATACGGTCAAGCGATCAAATGTTTAGAAGCCAAAGCTGCATACTCACAGTAGCACGTCTGCGTCTTTGTCATCCAAATCAAAGTAATCCTGGTAAGAGTCTGTGTTGTCCCAGTTCTCTACAGGCGTCTGTGTATCGAAGTCAAAAGTCCTCCTGGTTAGAGTCTCTGTTATCCGAGTTCTTCCATCTTGACTGCATCTTTCGGGAATGTAAACAAAGAAGCGCCGGCTGTGTACTGTTGTTGCTGACTACGTTCGAAAAATACGTCCATTTCGCACCGACAACTTTCTTCTTTGCTTGCTCAGCTTCCTTCTCCATAATGCAATGAACATGATTGCAACAGATTCACGAACACAGATGTCCAGAATACTGTGGAATTATGAAATGAAAACAGAGCTTTTTCGTATTGGCTTCAATGTGGAAGGCATACCCGTGTTCGCCGGGCTACGTCACGCGCATATGTCATCATACCGCGACGTTTCAGCCGGATATTTCCCGGGAAATTTAAAATGTCACTTTATAAGTTAACCCGGCCGTATTGGCATGTGTTATAATGTTAAGATTTCATCATTGATATATAAACTATTAGACTGCGTGGTCGGTAGTAGTGGCTTTCAGTAGGCCTTTAAGGCTCGGTATTCCCTACCACGTACAACTGCTCAAGCCAGAGGTTTCTGAAAGCTTCGTTTTTAAAGGACAAAAACCTTATGGATGATATGCTAAAATGCATCGACAAATATGGATTTGTGTGGACATGGCCTTAAACACCAGTATAATGCAGTTGATAAAACAACTAAATATACTATTTTTGTCAAACTAATGTTGTATGTTGCTGGGCAGCTTTTGCATTGACTTTGTTGTGTTTGTATTATTTACCATGGCTTTAAATGTGTGTAATTACTTCTGAACAAGTATAAGAGGCTATGCACACCTATGCTGCCATTTTATTTCAAATATGTTTTCTCGTTAAAGGATTTGTTAGTTTTTTAACTGCGCTGCATTAGTAATTGTATTGTTTTATCTTAACAATGTGTTTTTGTTTGACATTAAAAATGGCATCTTAAATATTTTCCACTGTACATACAGTGGAACCTCAACTGTCGAACGCCTTACAGCCCGTAAAATTTGGTGTTCGACCAAAGTTCCAGTGATTAAAATGTCACTTTTAATAATGCATGACGTCATCACATCACGTGACCCATTAGTGCACCTCACTAGACCTCATCTCAGCCATCATCAAAGGATTAACTCTGCGTGTGTGTTGTGTTTGTTCTTTGGATGTTTGCGACACTTTTTTCCTGAAAGAAGGACCATTCCCAACAAGGGGTGTTAAGAGAAGAGCGTGAGAAGAAGAAAAAGAAGATAATGCACTGGGAGTTGAAAGCAGAAAGACTCTTGCGACGTCCAAGTACTTTTGTCCAGCGTTACACAGTTTTTCCGTTGCCATGGAAGATGATCGCCAGTAGCCATGAAGTGCTGCTTCTGTTAAGAGATGTTTAGTGCCGCCACTGGTTTGATTTCGGCGAGTTTTCTACTACTTCCTGTTTTTGTTCCCATTCTGGCTGGCTTGATTGGACCCTCCGCCAGTATCAAGCAGCATTTTGTTTACAAATAACTTTGATTTTGATAATTCTGTGACTGGTGTTGTGCATTTGAGTCTGTTTGAGGCACTGACTGCTACATTAGCTCCCCATTCTAGCTGTTGACTGGCTAACTGCGAGTGTGTGTGTGTGTGTGTGTGTTTATGTTTCAACCTTTTTCATTAAAATAGTGGATGATTTCATTTTATACGTGTAATGTTACAAAATTAGATGCATCAGCGACACCCTTCCTCATTCGTCATTAAGCTTAAGAGAGTGTTTACAGTGTTGTTTATTTGACTTATGCTCATACTTGTATGACAGTTAATAATGTTAAAATGTAACTTAAAACATTGTCTGTACAGTTAATAAAGGACTTAAGATTGCCACGTTTTGGAGTCTGGAACAAATTATTCAAACATTTTGGAAAATTTTGTCTGAAAACCCGAACAAAACGGAGATTGACCAGCGTCACAAAACGGATTCTGTTCGACTGTGGAGGTTCCACTGTAATAGAACCCTGTGGTACACTATCAATCTTTACGATCTGTGTTTGTCTCTAATAGTCCGTCCCTCCTTTTATCCCTCAAAGCTGTCTTCCCCCTTATGTTGCTCTTCTGATATCACCCCTTCCTGTCTCATTTCCCCCTCAGAGTATTCAGACCAGCCAATAGACGGTATGTGAAGTGTGATGATTTCCTTCAGTTTGCAAAAGCAAAATGCCATCCATCACGACAACAAATAACTACGTCCTGCGTGTTTTGGTTTGCTTGTTGCCTTGAACAGGAAGCGTGCAACTATCTCTTGTCATCATCCAAGACAAAAATGAAAAGCCCCCGTTTCCACTGCACAGTATCTATTTGGGTTGTCCTCTGCTTCTACTAATCTGAATGTTGCGTGGTCTTCCAATACAACACAGTACACAGAGACACAAATAAAAAGCAAGAGATTTTTTTTTTTTTTTCCATATTTTATCGATATGAATTGTGCAACAAGACTGACGCCATCAAGGAAACAAATCTGTGGATTATAATAAACCAGCATCCTGGGCAGGACCAGACGGGGTAAGCTAACATTAACATGTGTGTTTATTTTTTGTCAATTCTAGCTGTGTATCCTCACATTTACACGCTAAATGAATGCATATTTGGCGACCAGCATCGATTTGGCATGCTTACAACCCCAATGACCGGTTGCAATTTGTAGCTCATGCATGCATTTGCCAAGGGAAACGCATCAATAGCGGGTGCGGCCGTGGCCAGACAAGTAGTTACCGTGCAGTGGAAAAGGTGCTTAATTCATAGGTGGACTGCACTAACTCCAAAATTACGTACTTACATTAGTTAGTCCTAATACCCAACACAAGTCTCTTATTATCAGTTGCATCGTGTAGCAACCCAAAGTGTATCTGTTGTCTAACACGTTTGGGGTTTTTAAAAATGATAGTACATATTCAGCGTGTTAATTTCTTATTTTGCAGTGAACAACTAGCTAGTGTCAAGCCAGCATCTTCTCTGTAGTGATCAATCGAACGGACAACGAATTAAAGAGCATTTCCTTTTTGCTTTAGAGCAACAGCACTAACAGTTTGTCACATTGCATGCATTTGAACCACCCAGTTTATGGAAATGTTCTATGAATCGAGGCATTAGCACGCAAGCTACTAACAAATTGATACCCAACAAGCATGGATTTGCTAAAACGATCAAAGGAGAAGTTGGGAAAACTGCTGTAATCAGGGCAGTGGACAGCCTTGTGGGTGTTTGGGAAAGCGAATAATAATGGTCAAGTTTACCAGTTTGATTGCATACTTATTGTCTGCTTTGCTCAGAAAACTGCTTTTGTTTTGCAGTCAAACAGATAAGATGGCAGCTGAGGACAAAGGAAAAGGAAATGAGGCAGACATGGAACATGGGAGGAAACACGAAGACTGTGCAGGCCCAGCGAACACTAGTCCTACCCAGCAGTCTGCTGCTGTCATACAGTAAGTACGTTGACCAGGGATTGTGTATCGTACATGACTTGTTTGACAGAGGCCCTCTGGACAAAACTTGTCCACCTTTTGTATTTGAAAATTAGGAACATCTCACGAAAAATGAGGAACATTTTTGGAAAATTAAAAGTTGCGATTAATGTTGTCTTGTTTGTATTGAGTTGAGCTTTTTTAAATTACATTTATAAAATTATTAGTAAGTACTAAAAACAAAACTATGGATAAAAGTACACATATAAGCCATGTAGCAGGTAAAACACAAACTAGCAATTTGTTACAAAATGTAGTCATTTCACTTGCATAGTTGGCACTAACTGGGCGGTTTTAACTCTGCTAATATTTGGCATCAAGCCAAGCAGCTGTGTGTGTGTCTATGCATCTACATGTCATATGTCTACATGTCATGCATCTACATGTCATGTGTCTACATGTCATGTAGACACGTCATGTGTCTACATGACATGTGTCTACATGACATGTAGACACATGTCATGCGTCTACATGTCATGCGTCTACATGTCATGCGTCTACATGTCATGCGTCTACATGACATGTAGACACATGACATGTGTCTACATGACATGTGTCTACATGACATGTGTCTACATGACATGTGTCTACATGTCATGTGTCTACATGACATGTGGACACATGTGCACGGTAGGAGAGCTAACTAACTCGTGAGAGTAGCGTACAGTGTGTGTGTTTGCTAGAATGGCAACGTGTTGGCTGAGTGACGTCAGTGAGTGAGTGGGCGAGCAAAGAGAGCTAGCAGTAGCGCTTGCACTGCGCAGTAGAGTGATGAACGGGTCCGGTTGTGTCCTGTAAAACTAGTAATAAACTTACCAGTAGTTTGCGATACGAGCCGTCCCTCGACTTTTTGTCGTGCTTTAAGAGCATACATTTTGTGTTACGAGTCTCCCCTCTGCTTGTTGGCGTAGTGATTGTCAGAATGAACCCTGTAAGATCCGCCTCTAAACATCCGGTCTTACTCGTCAGCAAAGCTCACAGCCAGAGAGCTCAACAAAACCCTGCACTCAAGCCACCGGAATGGAGAAAATGAGTATGAAGGAGAGCGCCGAAAAGAAGCGGACGAAAGATACAACCCTTTAAAAACCTGACTGTCCATGTAGTCGACCGTCAGTCCGCACCGAAGTGAAGCAGGAGCCAGCCTGAGGACATTTATCTGTGAATATATGGAGAAGCTGAATAGGATGTGCCCGACGTGTTTCAGTACGTTCTGTCAAGTGACTACAATCTGGACCATCGAGCATTACCCTTGCTTACTGGGTATTTGTATTCATCAAGGTACACATACATACATACATACATACATGCAGTTAGGCCCAGAAATATTAGGACAGTGACACAATCTTTATGATTTGGGCTCTGCATGCCACCACATTGGATTTAAAATGAAACGACTGCAATGCAATTGAAGTGCAGACTTTAGGGTTTAGTTTAAGGGGTTGAACAAACATGTGTGATTAAACATGTAGGAATTGTAGCTATTTATATGAAAATGTTCCTAATTTCAAATGTAATAGGACAAATAAACATAACCCTAAGTAAAAGGGTACTTTTCAATATTTTGTTGAGAATCCTTTGCAGTCTGAAGTTTGTAACCCATGGACATCACCAAACGCTAGGTTTCCTGCCTTGTGATGCTTTGCCAGGCCTTTATTGCAGCTTTGTCTTTCTGCTTTAAGTATTGTCTTCAGCAAGTGAAATGCGTGCTCAATTGGGTTGAGATCTAGTGATTGACTCGGCCATTGCAGAATATTCCACTTTGCTTTAAAAAAACTCCTGGGTTGCTTTTGCAATATGTTTTGGATTATTGTCCATCTGTACTGCGAAGCGCCGTCCAATCATGTTTGCTGCATTTGGCTGAATCTGAGCAGAAAGTATATCCCTATACACTAAAGAATTCATCCGGCTGCTTCTGTCACATGATCAATAAACCCAAGTGACCCGGTGTCTGTGGAAGACCTGCATGCCCACGCCATGTCACTGCCTCCACCATGTTTTACACAACATGTGTGCTTTGGATCATGAGCTGCTCCAATCCTTCTACAAACTTGTTTCTTCTCATCATTCTGGTACATGTTGATCTTAAGTCTCATCTGTCCAAAGAATGTTGTTCCAGAACTGGGCTGGCTTCTCCACATGTTTTTTTTTTTGGCAAAGTCATTTCTGGCCTTTCTATTTTTGAGGCTGATTAATGGTTTCCAGCTTGTGGTGAATCCTTTGTATTTACTCTCATGAAGTCTTCTCTTTATGGTAGACTTAGATAGTGATACACCTACTTCCTGGATAGTGTTCTTCACTGGAGTGGATGTTGTGAAGGGGTTTTTCTTCACCATGGAAAGAATTCTGCGATCCTCCACCACTGTCTTCCATGGACATCCAGGCCTTTTTGAGTTCCTAAGCTCACCAGTGCACTCTTTTTTTTAAGAGTGTACCAAACTGTTGATTTGGCCACTCTTAACATTACTGCTATCTCTCTGATGGATTTCTTCTTTTGTCAGCCTCAGGATGGTCTGTTTCACCTCCTTTTGACCACATGTTGTGTGTTCACAGCAACAACTTCCAAATGCAAACGCCACTACGGACATTTTAACTGCTTAATGGATGACAGTTTAACGAAGGAAGAGCCCATACAGCCTTGTTGTTTTTTGCAGGATTCTGAGTCAATTGTCCAATTACTTTTGGTCCTTTTGAAAAAGAGAAGGCTGCATATTAAATAACTCATTTCCTAAACCCTTGCCCTAATTTGGATGTGAATACTCTCACATTACAGCTGAGAGTCTGCACTTTAAGCCTATATTGATTATAGAAATGTAATCTGAGTATTTTGTTGTAAACCGCTCTTATAAAACTTGGGTCACGAGCCAAATATTTGCTGTGAACTCTGACCTCCACATCACCACTTAAAGACATACATGTGCAACGTAAATAGGGAAGATTGATCCATATATCTGTAGTGTCGATACCAAGGTTAGTATCAGTTAGGGGTGTAACGGTACGTGTATTTGTATTGAACCGTTTCGGTACGGGGGCTCCGGTTCGGTTCGGAGGTGTACCGAACGAGTTTCCACACGGACATATTAAGTAGCGTAACGCACGTTGTGTAAACAATGCACACCGAGGCACAACACACGGCATGCTAGCAGCTAACGGGCTAGGATAGACTGACCATACGTCCTCTTATCACCAGACATGTCCTCTTTTGCGGAGCTGTCAGGGCGGAGTTTCTTAAATGCCTCAAATGTCCGGCATTTTGAGTTAGGCTTGCGTGTATTTTCAATGTACGTTCAGGTAGGGCTGAACGATTTATCGTTTTCAGATCGAAATTGCGATTTCAGAAGTCTCAATCTTGAGATCGTGAAGGCTTCGGTTTTAGACGAACGTTATTTAGCTCTCCTGGCTGACATGTCTGTTGTGTATATGCAGCCTGCTCGTGCTACTCTCATGCCTTGTCAAACTCACCAATCAGAAGTGGTAAACTACTTGTGAGCAGGGCATGCCGTCACGCTAACCAATCAGAGGCGGCCATTGACGAGGCTACCGCGTACACGCCCACTAACAACTTTGGTGAAGAAACAAACGTCCTGGAGGAAATGGCTGCTGCCGCCGGGTCAGAAGTGGAGGAGGATTTAGTTTTAATACAGAAGAAGAGCAGCACGTCTGTCATTTGGGACTACTTCGGTTTCGAAACTTCAGATGTGCATCAGAAACAGGTACTTTGTAAAACTTGTCGGGCCAAAGTCGCCACATCCCAAGGCAACACGACTAATTTATTCCGGCACTTGAAAAATCACCACCGGCAGTTACACGACGAATGTATGACCAAAAAGTCCGGTGAAAAGTCAACCCCGAGCGATTCAGCCCATTGTAGCAAACATACCACAATTACAGCGTCGTTTGCCAGTTTTTTTGCCATGTTCTATTGTTAACAGAATAGATGTGCAATATTTGGGTGCTGCTAAGCGGTAAATGAATGACCCACCTATTTTAATGTCTGACATATTTTTCAGAAGGGCAGAGGTTGGGTCATTTTGTTTTTGTAATAGTATTTTCTTTATTACCATTACTTTTCAATTTCACTTTAAAATATTGTTCAGGTTTCTTCCAGGGTTGAATAAAGTACTTGAATTGCTGCTATAGATGTTGATAGGCTAGCTCTCTTGAGCCATAAAAGACTGACCTACCTACTTGAGTATAAGACTGTTTACATAAGGTCAGGATCCTTTTTTTCCTTTATTGAAGTTGTTGAATTTTGTTTTTCTTATTATATATTAAGCATTGCTTTTTGTGTTGGAATTGTTTTGTATTTTATTTAACTTAAACTTTTTTATTTATCTTAACATAATTAAGGTTTTTGTACTGGTTTTAGTTCTTTAGTTTTAATAACTGCTGTTGGTCAAGAACTTTGGAGAATGTACATGCATGTTTCTTAATAAATACATGTTTGAAGCAATTCTTACCTTTTAGTATTCATCCTTGCATTACATAGCATTTAATGTTTTCATGGTATATCATTTTTTGTCATGTTTTAAATCTGTTACTGTTACTGAAGCTTGATTTGAAAAGAAATCGTGAGTCAAAATCGAAATCGCAATTTCTGTCAGAAAAATCGTGATCAGATTTTTTCCTGAAATCGTTCAGCCCTACGTTCAGGGTTTAGAAGGGGTTAAAAACAAAACAAACAGCAGCATTGGTGAGGGAGGGGCAGAGACAGAGAGAGAGAGAGAGTTATGATAAACGCGCATGCGTCGCCAGGCTCTGCTTTTTATCCATAGATTTATCACATTTAATTTTCTATTATCTATAGCAGGGGTGTCAAAAGTGTGCCCCGGAGGCCATTTGCGGCCCACAGCTAATGTTTTAAAGGCCCACGGCACATTCTAAAAATACTATTCAAATAAACAAAAACATAACAAAAGTGAAATAAAAAAGCTTAAAGGTTAAATGTAATTTAGAAAAGTTGCAATGTTGACTAATAAAACAAAGCTGTTTTTTTTTTTCTTTCAAACTGTCTTTGCTCAAAACATAATATTGAATCAAAATCAATGATATTATGAATTATTGACCTATCCAAGGTTCCCATTACTTCACATCAAATATTACACTAAGAAAAATATTTTTTGGTGGAAGATTTTGCAAATTTGGTAAATAAATAACCCAAAAATGTATATTTTGTTGTTTTCTTACTGTACGGAAAATGAACCAAACCGTGACCTCTAAACCGAGGTACATACCGAACCAAAATTTTTGTGTACCGTTACACCCCTAGTATCAGTATATTTCTATTTTTACAAAAAAAAAATATATATATATTTTTGTTGTTTTTTTGCTAATGTTTGCAAACTCAGGGAATATGTACCTGGAAACAGAAGGCCTTTGAAGAAAAAACCCCAAAATATTTACACCAGTAAAAGTAGTTTTTGCTTTGGTTCATAGAAACATTCTTGTTTTACCTTGCCTCTTAAAAGAATCGGGAACCGGAATCATCCAAATTCCAAGGATGCCCAACCCGCTAGCAAATTGTGATTTGAGTTATACCATTTATTGTCCTAGTGCAGGGGTTGGCAACCCAGAACGTTGAAAGAGCCATATTGGATCAAAAATACATAAAACTAATCTGTCTGGAGCCGCAAAAAATGAAAAGTGTTATAATGAAGGCAACACATGATGTGTCTATATTAGCTATAGTAGCCTACTATCAAAATGTCTGTTGCAGGCTGAAGCAAATTTTTTGACAGAAATGTTGAAATATAATATTTATTCTCCACATTTTTACAACATTAGAAAGCATTAGTCAATCAGAGGCTACTCAGAAGGTGAGATAACTCCTGGAAATTACTGGCTTTTAATGGCCAAAGGTTGTCTGGAACAACATGGCACACAAACAACTATGAGAAATGCAGCCAATATTACATACAGATAATGTGTCATGAGACATGCACATATAAATCAAATTAAGAGGACTTCAAGGAAATTAAATGATCTCAAATATAGCTACAAACAAGGCATAATGATGCAATATGTACATGCAGCTAGCCTAAATAGCATGTTAGCATTGATTAGCTTGCAGTCATACACTGACCAAATATGCCTGATTAGCACTCCAACAAGTCAATAACATCAACAAAGACCACCTTTGTGCATTCACGCACAGTATAAAACGTTTGGTGGACAAAATGACAAAAAGAGGGAGTGGAAGATTTTACATGTAAAGAAACTGTTGTGTCACAGTCCACACTATGGTGAGTTCAAGAACCGCCGAAATGAGTAGGACAAAATGATTTTGACCAATTAGTGTCATCAGTGAAGCATACACACAAACATGTTCAACAGTGGTAGTTCTAACAATTGGGAAGGTTTGTGTCATGTTTGTGAAAAAAAAATTCCCCATCTTGTTACATTTTCAATCCTTTTTTAAAAAGAGCCGCGGGTTGCTGACCCCCGTCCTAGTGCATTCGGGCCTTAATTGAAACATGATTTGTATTACGAAGCAAGCCACTATTTGAGGAAATATTAAAAGTGGTATGAATGCTTGGAATGTAAATAATTGTAGTCCAACTCCATTCTTGCATAGCAAGTTGTCACATATCATAGAGCATTTTTAGCTGCAGGCTGAAATGCTGCTTTACTGATTATTGTCATTAGCCAGTTACTGTTGACCTCAGCAAATCTATCCTTTCTGTCTTTAAACTTGCAGAGAGAAGCAGCCTTCCACCAACGGACCGGCCTAACGACGCGGCAAAGTGAAACAAACTGGCTCAAAGGCGGACCATTCAACAAACAGCCATGCATTCTTTGAATCCTCTTAGCCCCCGTCAAGATTTTTTTTCTATGTGTTTAGAGAGGTTGAGCTCAAACGGTCCCAGATAGTCTGCCATGAACTTCCATTCACTGAACTGCACATCTAAAGACAAATAACATATTAATGGTGGGGAAAAAACGTTGTCAAGAGTGTGGCAAATTCTGAATTGAATCCGATCCTGGTCCTGTATTAAACACAGCTTTAGAGCGTTTGACTGTTGATAGCAAATAAATCACAAAACTATAGTGGCCATCTTTACTATTGAGCGTTTTAATTGACATGCCATGCAAACATGTGGTCCAGACTTGTTTTGAACACACATTTTGTCCATAGCAAACCGGCCGTATCGCCACTTCCTCCTTCGAGCTTTGACGGATTCCTCTACTTTGTGTGTTTTTGCCTGTGCGTAGATGATGATGACGGTGTGTGTGTGTGTGTGCGTGTGTGTGTGTGTGTGTGAGCTCTGTCTGACATGCAGAGTGTAATCTCAGGTCAAAGAAGAGGTATGCAGATAAAAGGAAAGCACACCTGTGTATCACACACATACACAGTTCATTTACACACGTATATGTACACACACACACAGACACACAAATATACATATACATGCTTTCAAAATGATTAAAAACTCCAAAAAGACACAGATGTGCATGTGCCCCATCCTTCAAGCTGTGTCAATGTAATTGTGAAATTTGCACCTGTATTAGGATGTGGCTACTCTTGGTAATATACATGTATACAGTAATATATATATATATATATATATACACACACACACAAACACCATATCTATTTTTTAAACAAATCCAATGTCTGAAAAGTTGTTTAGAATATGTGTGTTGTGTTGAAATGAGGCAATAATGAAGTTTTGGTCAATATCCCAGCATCGGTTCCTGAGGATTTTGTTGTGTGCTAATCAGTTTTAGCTGATTAGGCCATCTGCTGAATCAGGGAGAAAGTCAATAAAGTTAATTGAAGCTTTCTGAGCACAAAGATTGGTCAAGTTGCCTTCTGAGAGGAAACACACATTTATGTTAGCGACTTGTCATCTCTTGCAAAGTTACTGTTAATTGGCATTTTCTTAAGATGTTATTGTAGTATTTACACTTTGTGAAAGAGAAAAATGACGGATATTACATGACTAAAGATCAGGAAAATGATTATATATTTGGGTTAAACCTAACCTGCAGTGCAAGTGGCAAGTTTATTTATCCTTCCACTTGCCTCTCATCCTGTTTCAGAGGAGAAGCGGTGACTTGAGTTCAATATTTGCCTATCTGTGGAACTATTTTCATAGATTTAGAGAATTTCACAGGCACTTTTTGAAGAAATAAGCACTTCCTGGCTTGATTTGAATGTCATGTATTTGTCTCACTCATGTTCCCTTTTTGCAAGTCTTCCCATCAGGTTTTTGTTTAAGGCTTCCATAGTTTTTTTCAATACACGTGACATCGGTTCATGTTATATTGGCTTTGTTGTTTCACAAAGTAATCAGGGTATGAGGCGGAAAACAGGGCTGTTTCATGAGTGAATGCAGTACAGGCCAAAAGTTTGGACACACCTCATTCAATGAGTTTTCTTTGTTTTCATGACTATTTAC
>NC_084740.1:54260884-54265884 GCF_033978785.1 Entelurus aequoreus
CATCTTAGATGAGCTCTGGCCCAGCGAAGCCGACGGCGTTTCTGGGTGTTGTTGATAAACGGTTTTCGCCTTGCATAGGAGAGTTTTAACTTGCGCTTACAGATGTAGCGACCAACTGTAGTTACTGACAGTGGGTTTCTGAAGTGTTCCTGAGCCCATGTGGTGATATCCTTTACACACTGATGTGGCTTGTTGATGCAGTACAGCCTGAGGGATGGAAGGTCACGGGCTTAGCTGCTTACGTGCAGTGATTTCTCCAGATTCTCTGAACCCTTTGATGATATTACGGAGCGTAGATGATGAAATCCCTAAATTCCTTGCAATAGCTGCTTGAGAAAGGTTTTTCTTAAACTGTTCAACAATTTGCTCAGGCATTTGTTGACAAAGTGGTGACCCTCGCCCCATCCTTGTTTGTGAATGACTGAGCATTTCATGGAATCTACTTTTATACCCAATCATGGCACCCACCTGTTCCCAATTTGCCTGTTCACCTGTGGGATGTTCCAAATAAGTGTTTGATGAGCATTCCTCAACTTTATCTGTATTTATTGACAACTTTCCCAACTTCTTTGTCACGTGTTGCTGGCATCAAATTCTAAAGTTAATGATAATTTGCAGAAAAAAAAATGTTTATCAGTTTGAACATCAAATATGTTGTCTTTGTAGCATATTCAACTGAATATGGGTTGAAAATGATTTGCAAATCATTGTATTCCGTTTATATTTACATCTGACACAATTTCCCAACTCATATGGAAACGGGGTTTGTACATGCCATTCAGTCATATCAAGTTTTACAAATGATCCTCAACACACTTCTTGCTCCAGGCGACTAATCCCTCCACCGACAATCACCTTTGCTCTGTCTGCTGCATCTGCTGCTCGTCTCCTCACACACACTCTGCAGAAAGGGGAAGAGGCGGAGTTGCGCCGAGTATTTTAACTTTAGTGTTTGAGAAACCTGCCTGTCCGCTCAGAGCCGGGAGGAGGAGCTTGTGGGGCGTGGGGTTACAGACAAAGAAGACAAATGCACACTAACAGCACATACGACTGGAGCAAAAACGGGACAGCTGGAATCAATCTTCAATTCCTCGGACTACTTTTCCCCCCCTCACTAACAAACTTGTCAAAAAAAGTGGGAGTTGGTGTGAATCCATAGGCTTGCTGACATATGTTGCCTTAACCGTGTGGTAAAGTGTGTGTGTGTGTGTGTGTTAGCATGTTTGGGATGGCAAAGTGGGGCTGGCTCGACCAACAGCTCCGCTCTTAGCTTTGCGCCATGGGGGGTTGCCATAGTTACCCCACGGAGACCAAAGCAGACGGCAAAGCTCCTCCCGACGTCAAAAATGACAAACTGTAAGTTCTTTCATTTCTCTCCTTTGAAAAGCCTGAATAGTTTAAGAAGGTGAAGAAGCGTACAAATAGTTTTTAAGTGAGTAATGTTGAAGTGTGCGTTGCATATTTGCATGATGGCATCAGTGGATTCCTGCAGCAGGAACACATGCAGAGCAGGGTGAAGTGAAAGCAGAGTTCAGTTACTGAGCAAATGTTTGCTCTCCAATATGTCATGTTGAGACCACCCTCATGACAGCAGGCCAAGGTAAACACACACATACACACTAGATGGAGGCAGCACACACACACACACAAGTGTGTTTATGCACAAACATGACTTGAAGAGCAGCTGCTGGGCTGTTGTGTTTGTGTGGCAACCACTGGCTGACCAAGACAACTACAAGGGGTTAAAGCAGCACAGGATGTTCACTCCATTTCCTTTCAAGCCCCACAGTTCACTTGGTTGAGCATCTCGATTGTCAAAAGCCACCAAAATAACTTCCATACCAAGGATGGGAATAAGAAACACTAGTGTGCCCTCATAAAGCAAAATGGAATGCAATACCTTGTTGATCTATTCCCAACTATCCATCCAGCCATTTTCTACCGCTTGTTCCTTATAGGTCCCAACTAGTTAACAGTATAGAATATACTGCTTAATACAACACTGGTCTGGAGAAGAAGTTCAGGGGCCGTATTTATCAAGCGTCTTAGAGTGCCATTTTACACTTAAGTCCTGAGAATTTGCGAAATTTAGTCCTACTCTCAAACTTAAGAGTAAAAGCTTTTTATCAACTTTCTTAAGTCTAAGAATCACTCCTACTCTCCACGATATTTAAGAGACCTTCAGAGGTGTCTTAAGTGGTTAGGAGTTGCCAGCAGGGGATGGCACTGAGGCGAGAGAGACGTGCGCGAACGTTCAGGGAGCGGAAGGATGTCCTGGATTTGTTTGATGACGAGCAGCTGATCAAACGGTATCGTTTAGACAGAGCGGGTAATATTTTTGTCACAGATTTAATAATTTTCGATTCCATGTTGATTTCTGCATGTGGCTGCAGTGGGCTAGTATATATAGAGCCACCCACACCAGTTTCAAATTAGTTGCCTAATTAATGAATTGGAAAGAAAATGTTATGAGAGTAGCGTATGTGTGTGGCCGTGAGGTGAGTGACGTCAGTGAGTGTGTGGGCGAGAGAAGAGAGGGAGCGGTAGCGTGAGTGCCGACGGGGACTAGTTTGTTTTGTATTATTTTGTAGTTTATTGTCAAAATATACACTCCCATTGTCCACTTAAATATTTCTAAGATATTTCTTTATACTTAGACAAGGGATTCCCTGTTTCTATGGACACAGAAATGACGTCACCTAAAATTCCATTTACAGCACATAGTAATGTCGTAATTCAGCTCTGAGTGTGACACTTAAGATTCAGTCCTACACTTCGCTGAAAGTGTGAGTAAGACGCTTGATAACTAACTTTTAAGTGCAGCTTTCAGCGAAGAATTTATTTACTCTTAAGTCAACTCTTAGCAGACTTCTTAGGAGTAATTCTAAGAAGCTTGATAAACACGGCCCCAGATCATTTAGACATAAAAGCTCCCCGTTCCGTTAAATGTGATATTGAAAAATGTATAAATTTAAAAACAATTATGGGAATTCGGGATGGGCGATGGGGCCTAAAATCTAAATGACAATATATATTGCAGCTTCATGCGACAACGATGTATATCACAATAGCTTAGTTGGTATTATGTTAGATCCACTATGGACTGGACTCTCACACTATTATGTTAGATCCACTATGGACTGGACTCTCACAATATTATGCTAGATCCACTATGGACTGGACTCTCACAATATTATGTTAGATCCACGATGGACTGGACTCTCACACTATTATGTTAGATCCACTATGGACTGGACTCTCACACTATTATGTTAGATCCACTATGGACTCGACTCTCACACTATTATGTTAGATCCACTATGGACTGGACTCTCACAATATTATGTTAGATCCACTATGGACTGGACTCTCACACTATTATGTTAGATCCACTATGGACTGGACTCTCACACTATTATGCTAGATCCACTATGGACTGGACTCTCACAATATTATGTTAGATCCACGATGGACTGGACTCTCACACTATTATGTTAGATCCACTATGGACTGGACTCTCACACTATTATGTTAGATCAACTATGGACTGGACTCTCACACTATTATGTTAGATCCACTATGGACTGGACTCTCACTATTATGTTAGATCCACTATGGACTGGACTGTCACACTATTATGTTAGATCCACTATGGACTGGACTCTCACTATTATGTTAGATCCACTATGGACTGGACTCTCACACTATTATGTTAGATCTACTATGGACTGGACTCTCACTATTATGTTAGATCCACTATGGACTGGACTCTCACTATTATGTTAGATCCACTATGGACTGGACTCTCACAATATTATGCTGGATCCACTATGGACTGGACTCTCACAATATTATGCTAGATCCACTATGGACTAGACTCTCACAATATTATGCTAGATCCACTATGGACTAGACTCTCACAATATTATGCTAGATCCACTCGACATCCATTGCACCGGTCGCCCAGGGGGGGTCCCCACATCTGCGGTCCCCTCCAAGGTTTCTCATTCTCCCATTGGGTTGAGTTTTTCCTTGCCCTGATGTGGGATCTGAGCCAAGGATGTCGATGTGGCTTGTGCAGCCCTTTGAGACACTCGTTATTTAGGGCTATATAAGTAAACATAGATTGATGATTGATTGATGGTATATAAATGATAATAGAACCATTTTAAAACAGGTTTTAGCTGCTGGAGTATGCGGTAACATTGCGTCATTTACGGTTGTATTATTTTCTCAAAACTATATTAATCAACTTGATAATTTACTTTTAGTATCTGGTTACATTCTGTTCTAACATATTTCTATCGACACTTCTATTAACATTTAATGATCACCTATTCTTCTGTTTAGACACTTTACATTCGTTTTGGGTGATATGACACATTTGGCTATACAGTACTGTACACTCTCCCAAACGTGCCAGCAACCTGAGGGTTCCTGGTTCGATCCCCACCTTCTACCATCCTAGTCACGTTTGTTGTGTCCTTGAGCAAGACACTTCACCCTTGCTCCTGATGGGTCCTGGTGAGCGCCTTGCATGGCAGCTCCCGCCATCAGTGTGTGAATGTGTGTGTGAATGGGTGAATGTGGAAATAGTGTCAAAGCGCTATGAAGGTAGAAAAGTGCTGTACAAGTATAACCCATTCCTACATCCAATACCAAGGGGCAGTATTGGGCATGCCAATAATGATACTGTACCTACAATTTTCAATAACATTAATTTATTTATAATTAATTTTTATATCACAATTACAATCAGAGAAAAAACAGAATGTCGGTGTAACAATATCAATTACCGTAAATAATTTTTTACCATTGGCTTTGATTAAAATTCTGAGATTTTTACCCCCTTAAGCCGTCCTGTGTCCGGGGACTTATTTCCTAATTTTGTAATCAATGAAAAAAACAAAATATTTGTTGATACTAAAAATATTGATCTAACTAAGCACTGTAGTTTCAACCATATAACTATACTATACTTGGTATTGTTACTGTCAATA
>NC_084740.1:54270884-54415884 GCF_033978785.1 Entelurus aequoreus
TTAACTTAAAAATAGCTGACCGTTTTTTCCCCCTTCTCTGGGTTTATATTCCCAGTTTTGATCTCGGACGTCTGGTCACTTATAGCATATAAGAATATTCTATTACTGTTAAGCAAACTATGAATAATAAAACATGTGTCCTTTATCATAGCTACACGTATGACAAAAAAGCGCGTGAAAATGAGTGGTATTCAGTGAGGTAAAATGAATTAAATGCGCTGACAGTTCATTGCTCCTGCCAAATGAATTGCACTGAGTGGAGCGGATCACCACTCCAAGATGGCGGCCCCGCGTCTCGTCTGCGCCAGTAAGCAGTAGCGCTCGATGCTGCGTCTACTTATAAGATGTCTATGGTTATGACGTTAGCAGTGAGTTTACAGCCTCACTGATTTAACTACACAGCAAATAAAAGTCATGTTACTTAGCCAATAAACGTTAGCTTACATTCAAAACTTACCCTTCTTTGTGCAACTTCAAATGTCGAACGAAGTTGGAAGTTGTTGCGTCTCCGTCTGTAATATTCGAACTGCGTGATTTGCATACGGCAATTCGTTTTTTGTTGACCAAGTCGTAGTTTTTATACCCGAACGAAACCAACTTTGGTATAAATCTTTCTCACTGGCGCGTTGTTTGACAACTCTTGTTCATTGGTTGTCCTGCAATTTGATTGGCTGAATGCTGTGGGATGAAAACAATGTAGATCTAATTTGATTGGCTGTTGTACTGAGAGCACACACGCTGACACGCAGCACACACGCTGATAGACAGACATGTACAAAATGAAAGCTACGGAGCGCTCCCAAATAACTTTTTAAACTTTAGGTTTTGGGGAAAGTAGCAAGTCATGTCAAGTCAAAAGGCTCAAGTCCAAGTGAAGTCACAAGTCATTGATGTTAAAGTCTAAGTCGAGTTGCAAGTCTCTTTACATTTTGTCAAGTCGAGTCTAAAGTCATCAAATTCATGACTCGAGTCTGACTCGAGTCCAAGTCATGTGACTCGAGTCCACACCTCTGCTGTATATATATTACTTTTTTGGGGACCCCTGACCTAAACAGTGGAGCTAAACAGTGACTGATTTTCCATTCATAATTTCTAATATTTAATAATAATATTAAATTCTCTCAACTAGGTATTGAAATGCATGCACCTTCAAATGTTTATTTTTATTTTAAACATAAATTTGTAATGGAGGTTTTTTCCATCCAATACATCCTTTTTCGACTGTTTGTCCCTCTCGGGGTCACGGGGGTGCTGGAGCCTATCCCAGCTGCACTCAGGCGGAAGGCAGTGTACACCCTGGACACGTGGCCAAGACCCCGAGCCCGGGGATCAAACCCAGGAACTTCTTACTGTGAGGCACACGCACTAACCACTTTACCACTTTACCACCGTGCTGCCCCATGGAGTTTTTTTTTAACAAAACAAAAAAATATAATATGCATTTCATTGGACACCAGGATTATATTTAATACAAAGGTAATGTGTACATATTAACTAACTATGTGTCTGTTTACCTTCCTGGTCCAGAGAGATTGAGCACTATGGACTCTGCCTAGCAACAAATGGCCACACAAATGTTTGACTACAAAAATCTATGTCGCTCGGTCTGATAGTTAAAGTCAAAGTCTTATTTGTGAAGTTGTGATGTTTTGTTTCCAGTTGCAAACAAATCGTGAACAGGACACAAAAGACCACTAAATGTCATTTCTCCAACAACATGTGGCTTCTATGCCAGCTGTGCTCCATTCTTGTCCTTTGTTTACTAGTGTAGTATTTCTCTTCTTTGTGTGAATAAAAGAATGGTTGGTTTATACTGTGGCAGGCTCCTATGACATCACAATATTGACATAGTTGACACGAGTAACGCTATTCCGCCTGAAAACACAATCCAGATGGCTGTTTACTGTTCAAAACTACAATGGCGAGCCAAACTAATCTGTACTACTTTGTGAAAATGGGGCTTTAGAAAACTTGTCATGGTTTGGTTACGCACTTTTCTTTTCCCCTCGCTATCCCTCTTTTTTTTTTTTATCTGTCCTGTCCGCCACCCAGGCAAATCACATTGTTCATGTGGATGCCCATATCTGTTGTACACATTTACTTGACAAAAAAAGAAGTGTGGGATATTTCTCTTGTTACCTTATTTGAATTTGACTTTATTAACTTGTTTGGATATATTTAGTGTTTGGCGCAGCCAGACTGAAGTAGGCGGGGACAGAAAGAAGAAAAAAAGAAGACAGAAGTGGAAAATGTGGGAACAAGACAGAAAGAGACAACAACAGTAACAAAAAACAACAACAGAACTACATAAGCCAGGGTTTCCCACACATTCATTTATTTGTGGCGGCCCGCCACGAAAGAATTACGTCCGCCACAAATTAAAAAAAATAAAAAATAAAAAAAATTTAAAAAAAAATTTTTTTTTTTTTTTTGTCCTCTCCAGCTTCTCTTTGGTGTAGAACACATTAAAGCCTTCTACAGAAAGCTAGGAGTATCCAACGATGATTTCAAATTAGAAATGGTCACAGCTGATGAGGTGTTTAAAAAATTGAGCGCGCTCCACCCTAACAAGGCCACCGGCCTTGATAATATTCCCTCCAGATTCCTCAGGGACTCTGCCTCCATCATTGCCCCGATCATCACGCACATAATAAACCTATCAATTACACAAGGCCAAGTACCAAAAGATTTTAAGATAGCAAGAGTAACTCCCCTCTTTAAAAAAGGAAGCAAATTGGAACCTGGCAACTACCGACCTGTTTCTATTCTCAGTTCCGTTTCGAAAGTAATGGAGAAAATAGTTTATGAACAGGTCGATAGTTACCTTGCCACTAATAAACTCATGTACAAATTCCAATCCGGCTTCAGAACTAACCACTCCACTGACACATGCCTTCTCTATCTGACCGACCACATCAAACATGAGGTGGACGCGGGCAAATACTGCGGCATGGTCATGCTGGACCTTCAGAAGGCCTTTGACACCGTTAACCACGCTATACTGTTGGATAAGCTCAGAGCAATCGGATTTAACAAAACCTCATGGAGCTGGATGCAATCTTACTTGGAGGGGAGGGAGCAGGTGGTAGAGGTGAACGGCACCGTGTCCCTCCCCCTCTCGTGAGCTGTGGAGTCCCCCAAGGCAGTATATTGGGACCTTTACTGTTCCTAATATACATAAACTACATGTCATCGGCATGCGACTGTGAATTGTTTTTGTTTGCGGATGACTCTGCCTTGCTGGTATCCGGCAAGGACAAGTCACAGGTGGAGAAAATCCTCAGTGCTGAGCTCTGTAGAACTTGCACCTGGCTCGCTGACAACAAGCTATCCATACACTTGGGTAAAACAGAATCCATCCTGTTTGGGTCCCACATCAAACTTAAGAAAGTCAATGATTTCACCATAAAAGTAGGTGACATTGTTATCACCAGGAAAGATGAGGTCACCTACCTAGGTTCCATTCTAGAGGCTAACCTATCCTGTGATAAAATGGCAACCAAGGTAATCAAAAAGGTTAACCAACGAACGAGATTTCTCTACAGAATTTACTCTCTGGTCAACAAAAGCACCTTGAGGATTCTGGCGGGAACTCTCGTTCAACCCTTTTTTGATTACGCATGCACCTCCTGGTACCCTAGCACCTCCAAAACCCTCAAATCCAAACTCCAAACATCTCAGAACAAGCTAGTCACGTTACTTCTAGACCTCCACCCCAGATCCCACCTCACTCCTACCCACTTCTCTAAAGTGGGCTGGCTCAAGGTGGAGGACAGAGTTAAACAACTTGCACTGAGCCTAGTCTATAAAATCCGCTACACCTCCCTGATACCGAAGTACATGTCAAACTACTTCCTTAACGTAAATGACCGCCATAACCACAACACCAGGGGGAGCTCACGTTAAACCCAGATTCCGATCTAACATATCAACATTTTACATTGTTATGGTAAATGGATGTTTACTTAAGCGTGATTGTATGCATGAGTGTATGTTCATACAGTTAATGCATGTGAATGAATGTGTATGTATATTATATTTGTCTGTCCGGTAAACAAAGCACGGCCCCAGCCACCCAGAAAACCCCAACAAAAACAGAAGGCGTGGCGCCCAAAAAACAAGGGACCACCTGCCCCACGCAGGCAAACCGGCCAGCGACAAGACTCCCGGCCAGCGACAAGACTCCCGGCCGAAGAAAAGGCACAGGAGAAACAGGAGACAACCAGCTCTGAAGCCAACGAGAGGCCACACTCCCTGCGGGCAGAAAGAGGACAGGACGCCCCGCCCCGAGGGACCCAGAGACTCCCCGCAGCCTAAAGGGAAAATCGCCCCGCCGCATCAGCCTCCACAAGTTCAACACCCCAAGGAGAGCACGGTGGAGCCCGCCCCTGGCTGCCCCACTTAAGATGTGTGTTTGTGGGTATATAATAATATATACACTGAATGATGGGTTCCCACTTCTCTATCTAACAATAGAAAAGCGCAATATAAAATCTAATCCATTATTATTATTACACTTACACTACCGTTCAAAAGTTTGGGGTCATCCAAACAATTTTGTGGAATAGCCTTCATTTCTAAGAACAAGAATAGACTGTCGAGTTTCAGATGAAAGTTCTCTTTTTCTGGCCATTTTGAGCGTTTAATTGACCCCACAAATGTGATGCTCCAGAAACTCAATCTGCTCAAAGGAAGGTCAGTTTTGTAGCTGCTGTAACGAGCTAAACTGTTTTCAGATGTGTGAACATGATTGCACAAGGGTTTTCTAATCATCAATTAGCCTTCTGAGCCAATGAGCAAACACATTGTACCATTAGAACACTGGAGTGATAGTTGCTGGAAATGGGCCTCTATGCACCTATGTAGATATTGCACCAAAAACCAGACATTTGCAGCTAGAATAGTCATTTACCACATTAGCAATGTATAGAGTGTATTTCTTTCAAGTTAAGACTAGTTTAAAGTTATCTTCATTGAAAAGTACAGTGCTTTTCCTTAAAAAATAAGGACATTTCAATGTGACCCCAAACTTTTGAACGGTAGTGTATATACATATATATATACATATATAAATATACATACATATATATATATACATACATATATACTGTATATATACATATATACATATATATATACATACATACATACATACATACATACATACATACATACATACATACATACATACATACATACATACATACATATATATATATATATATATATATATATATATATATATATATATATATATATATATATATATATATATATATATATATATATATATATATATATATATATATATATATATATATATATATATATGCGCAGCACTGCCACATGGCACACCCAGGCACCCCGACAGACTGTGGGGATGTGCGAGGACTCGACCCACCATGCCCCCATCGTTCAGGACACCTCGAAGTGGACCCAGACACACAGCCCTGTTCCAGCAACCTTGGGACACCGACTACTGTGGGGCAAACAGGCCCTGAGGGCAACACCAGCCTCCAGCTCAAAAACTACATAATGAATATAAATAACAATTTTAAAAAAAATACGACACATACTTGACTTTGACCCTTAGACCCGCTCTCTGTGGGAGTAAAACCCCACAAAGCGGCCAGTGTGGGCCTTATCACTGCAGGTTATGCATGCAAGGTCAGACTGAATAAACTCAGCTGCTGTCTACCAACAGTGCGGCAGCTGCCTGATTCCTCTGCACATTTGCAGCAGCTAGTAAAACTAGAGAGCACCTCTTTGGCAGACAACCATTTACACCTGCAGTCATGGAGTCAGCTGAATATACCACGACCAGGGGGAGGCAGAGTCGGCAAAAATTGTACTGAAGTGAGAGTACCTTTGGAGTTATGTGACTCAAGTAAAATTAAAAAGTAGTCATCTAAAATTAATACTTGAATAAGAGTAGGTATTTTGTTCAAATCTACTCAAGTACTGAGTAGTTTAACTTACTATAGTTAGTGTGTGTGTTTGTGAGGGACAGAAAGACCCTACCACAGCATACACATTTTACAGTCGCTCATGGCGTTATGACAGGGCTAATGTTAGCACCTGTGCAGTTAAAACATTTAAAAAAACATTTACAACTGACTACAACATGTTTTATTTCTCGTTGGAGTAGAATTTTGTCAGCTGAAATGTGAACATGTTTACTGACACAGATGGCAAAGCTGTTCCTTTTTCCTACTTTTGAAGGTAAACATTAAAGAGGCGTACGTGTGCTGCCACATTTGACGTCACGCCACTTTTTACAGTGTGTGGTCATTTTTTTCTTTTTTGATTGAAACTTTTATTAGTAGATTGCACAGTACAGTACATATTCCGTACAATTGACCACTAAATGGTAAAAACCCCAATAAGTGTTTCAACTTGTTTAAGTCGGGGTCCACGTTAATCAATTCATGGTACAAATATATACTATCAGCATAACACAGTCATCACACAAGTTCATCATCAGAGTATATACATTGAATTATTTACATTATTTACAATCCGGGGGGTGGGATGTGGAGGGGGTTGGGACGGTGGGAGGTTAGGTTGGGTTGCTTTCAGCATACTTCCGTCATCAACAATTGCATCATCAGAGAAATGGACATTGTAACAGTGTAGGACTGACTTGGTAGGATATGTACAGCGAGCGGTGACCATAGTGAGCTCAGAAAGCATAAGAACATGTATATACATTTGATTATTTACATTTGATTATTTACAATCCGGGGAGGTGGGATGTGGTGGGGGGAGGGGGTTAGGCTAGGGTTGTAGCTGCCTGGAGGTGTTCTTTTAGTGAGGTGTGTTTGATTGGTGAAATGTAATTAAACGTCAATAGTGCTTTACGTTGGATTGGTGAAACTGAGTCATGTGACATGCCCGCAAAAAACAAAAACAAAACATCCGTCGTCATGTGTCTCATAATGATTGTGAACGATAGGCAAAATTACAACGAACAAGATTTCTCTACAGAATCTCCTCTCTGGTCAACAAAAGCACCATGAAGATTCTAGCGGGAACTCTCATTCAACCCTTTCTTGATTACGCTTGCACCTCCTGGTACCCTAGCACCTCCAAAACCCTCAAATCTAGACTCCAAACATCCCAGAACAAGCTAGTCAGATTACTTCTAGACCTCCACCCCAGATCACACCTCACTCCTACCCACTTCTCCAAAGTGGGCTGGCTCAGGGTGGAGGACAAAGTAAAACAACTTGCACTGAGCCTAGTCTATAAAATCCGCTACACCTCCCTGATACCGAAGTACATGTCAAACTACTTCCTTAACGTAAATGACCGCCATAACCACAACACCAGGGGGAGCTCACGTTAAACCCAGATTCCGATCTAACAAAGGTCTTAACTCATTCTCCTTTTATGCCACATCAATGTGGAATGCACTCCCAACAGGTGTAAAAGAAAGGGCATCTCTATCCTCCTTCAAAACCGCACTAAAAGAACACCTCCAGGCAACTTCAACCCTAAACTAACACCCTCCCCGGATTGTTAATAATCAAATGTAAATAATCAAATGTAGATACTTATTCTCATTCTTATGCTCTCTGATCTCTATCTTTATGTCCACTACTTGCTGTACATATCCTACCAAGTCAGTCCTACACTGTTTCAAAGTCCATTTCTCAGATGATATAATTGTTGATGACTGAAGTGTTGATATCAACCAAACCTAACCCCCGCCTCCACACCCCGGATTGTAAATAATGTAAATAATTCAATGTATATACTCTGATGATTATCTTGTGTGATGACTGTATTATGATAATAGTATACACTACCGTTCAAAAGTTTGGAGTCACATTGAAATGTCCTTATTTTTGAAGGAAAAGCACTGTACTTTTCAATGAAGATAACTTTAAACTATTCTTAACTTTAAAGAAATACACTCTATACATTGCTAATGTGGTAAATGACTATTCTAGCTGCAAATGTCTGGTTTTTGGTGCAATATCTACATAGGTGTATAGAGGTCCATTTCCAGCAACTATCACTCCAGTGTTCTAATGGTACAATGTGTTTGCTCATTGGCTCAGAAGGCTAATTTATGATTAGAAAACCCTTGTGCAATCATGTTCACACATCTGAAAACAGTTTAGCTCGTTACAGAAGCTACAAAACTGACCTTCCTTTGAGCAGATTGAGTTTCTGGAGCATCACATTTGTGGGCTCAATTAAACGCTCAAAATGGCCAGAAAAAGAGAACTTTCATCTGAAACTCGACAGTCTATTCTTGTTCTTAGAAATGAAGGCTATTCCACAAAATTGTTTGGGTGACCCCAAACTTTTGAACGGTAGTGTATATCTGATAGTATACTGTATATCTGTATCATGAATCAATTTAAGTGGCCCCCGACTTAAACAAGTTGAAAAACTTATTGGGGTGTTACCATTTAGTGGTCAATTGTACGGAATATGTACTACACTGTGCAATCTACTAATAAAAGTTTCAATCAATCAAAAAAAAAACAATAAAAGCGTAGTTCCCCTTTAAGAAACTTCAGCTCCAGACTTGTTTGATATTATCATTACTGCCACAAGTGGTGGAAAAGTGTATTACAACTAGGTACCGCTGCAGCCCATGTGGCTCACAGCTGAGAAAAACATATATTTTTGGGCGGCCCTCTCGGGGGTGCTCACAGCCCAACAATGGCTTGAAACCCTGACCACAAACGTGAATTACAGTGAAGATGAATACTGTCTACTGTTACTAAAGCTCCAGCAGGGATGTACATTATCCAACACAGTGGTCATCGAAGCTGTTTACTTTTCCCATCTGCAGCATTGTCAGCTTTTTTGATAGTAATTACTCTCTAAGTGCCCACATCACACTCACTGCTTTACAGCTGCCACAGTGTAAGCGTGTTTAGCCACAGAGTGTGAAATGTCTTATCTAGAAGCTGCAGCAGCACTGACTCCACTGACCTATTGATTGTTTCACACTGTCATTTTCACTTCATTACCTCTGCACTGTCCTCCAAAGAGGGATTAACAACAATAACCTGGAGGAGCGTCCGTACCTCCAGCAGGAGTACGTGTGCCAGCACATCACTCACTTGGACATGTGCGCCCTCACGGCGCTGCCGCCTGGCATGGACAAGGCCGAGTGGCTGGCCAGCAACAGTAAGTACATAGCTCTTCACTTTCAACCACTTTAAAGATGATCAGAGCTTCATTTTCCCCCTTTCACGGTTTCCCCGCAGCTGTGGCATTTTTCAAACACATAAACCTGTTCTCCAGCGCGCTGTCCGAGTTCTGCACGCCCAGCACCTGCCCGACTGCCTGTGGACCAGGCGACACGTAAGTTAATGGAGCGCAACACTCTGAAATGAACCAATCGTGAGATATGGTTATTTATGTTGTCATTATTTGGGAAGTGATCCTTTAAAGGTCATATTTTATGTGCCGAACTGCTGCAATGTAAAACAAAAGTAAAACCCGGTGAAGCTAAGAGGTAATTATTATTCTTTCATAAGAATAGGTACACACTGTAAAACAAAAAAAATCTGCACAATCTACAGTAAAATACATCTGTGGTTGCCAGGAATGCACCGTAAAAAATACAGTCACAAAGTATAGGACCTTACGGAATCTGTAAATTTTACAGTTGATAATTGTTTTTGCTTATGGTAAATTACTATGAAAAAAACTCATATATTGATAGCCTGTTTGCAAAAAAAACTATAGAATTTACGGTAAAATACTGGCAGCTATAGTTGCCAGGAATACGCCGTAAAACAAATTAAGTGGCCTACTCAGTGGCCTAGTGGTTAGAGTGTCCGCCCTGAGATGGGTAGGTTGTGAGTTCAAACCCCGGCCGAGTCATACCAAAGACTATAAAAATGGGAGCCATTACCTCCCTGCTTGGCACTCGGTATCAAGGGTTGGAATTGGGGGTTAAATCACCAAAAATGATTCCCGGGCGCGGCCACTGCTGCTGCCCACTGCTCCCCTCACCTCCCAGGGGGTGAACAAGGGGATGGGTCAAATGCAGAGGACAAATTTCACCACACCTAGTGTGTGTGTGACAATCATTGGTACTTTAACTTTAAGGCCAATTTTAGTGTTGCCAATCAGCCTGTCCCCAGGTGCATGTCTTTGGAGGTTGGAGGAAGCCAAAGTAGTCAGAGAGAACCCACACAGTCACGGGGAGAACATGCAAACTCCACACACAAAGACCCATTGTCCGGGAATCCAACCCAGGACCTTCTCACTGTGAGGCACCAATACTAGTATCTGCAAAATGCCGGTGTTTCTCAGACATGTGAGCGGTACATGAGGATTTTAACTTGAAAATATTTGTACAACCTTTCACTCGACAACTCACAACACGACCTTCTGCAAAATGTTTCTTCAAGTGAACTATTAAAAGTGAGCCTTAAATGCTCCGTATGTGTTAAATAGCTGCTTGCACACAGTTCCAACACATTTAAACACACAGCGTGGTCAATTTTGATGCAGTTTGCAGTAAAGCACATAGACATAACCTCTCAATGTCTGAAAACACTTGCCACAAAAATACATAAGAAAACATGTTAGCCAAAAGTTCACTAGGCTAATGCTTTAACACAAACACATTTATGCTGTAAATTTAGATGTACAATCTGCAAAATCTCTAATTCAGACAGAATAATATCGTAAAGTATCATTAGCATGCGTGTGACATTACAGTATTTGAAAATGCATTTAACAATTTTTTATAAAATTTTCACAGTAAAGTCATGTGTTTTGTACGCATTATAACTAGGGATGTCCGATAATGACTTTTTTGCCGATATCCGATATTCCGATATTGTCCAACTCTTAATTACCGATACCAATATCAACCGATACCGATATCAACGGATACAGATATATACAGTCGTGGAATTAACACATTATTATGCCTAATTTGGACAACCAGGTATGGTGAAGATAAAGTCCTTTTTAAAAAAATTAATAAAATAAAATAAGATAAATAAATTAAAAACATTTTCTTGAATAAAAAATAAAGTAAAACAATATAAAAACAGTTACATAGAAACTAGTAATTAATGAAAATGAGTATAATTAACTGTTAAAGGTTAGTACTATTAGTGGAGCAGCAGCACGCACAATCATGTGTGCTTACGGACTGTATCCCTTGCAGACTGTATTGATATATATTGATATATGATGTAGGAACCAGAATATTAATAACAGAAAGAAACAACCCTTTTGTGTGAATGAGTGTGAATGGGGGAGGGAGGTTTTTTGGGTTGGTGCACTAATTGTAAGTGTATCTTGTGTTTTTTATGTTGATTTAATAAAAAATAAATAAAAATACATGATACCGATAATAAAAAAAACGATACCGATAAATTCCTATACCGATGATGTCCGATAATATCGGCCATCTCTAATTATAACCATAGTAATTTACCGTAGCTTATCTACTGTTTCTTGGTTTGCAGGAATACACTGCATTTGCTACTGTGATAAACTATTTTTGATTCTACTGTGTTTTACTGTTGCTGTTTAACAATTGCTTTCCGTAGTTTTAATGGTCATTTTTTACAGTGAACAATAAAAACATGGTAATTTACTAAGAACTCACCTGAACACGCATATAGTTCCAATAATTGCATCCAGGTTAAGGCTGCAGCTATTAATTGTTTTAGTAATCGAGTAATCTATCGATTATTTAATGAAATAATCAAACACTTTCTCGCCACAATGCGTCTTTTACGGAAAACTGCCTGGAGGAGATAAAGGAGTGGATGAAAGACATGTTCTGCACCTGAACAGCTCCAAAACTGAAGCCGTTCTAGTGGGCACCCCACTTCAAACCCAGTCATCCACCATCACCAGCATCACCTTCTACGGCCACGACATTCACCTCTCATCCTCAGTCACTAATCTGGCTGTTGGAATGGACCCTCACCTGACCTTTGAGGCTCACATAAAACAACTGTGCAAGACCTCCTTCTACCACCTCAGGAACATTGCAAAACTCCGCCCCTCACTCACTCTCTCTGTTGCCGATAGGCTGGTCCACGCCTTTGTCTCCTCCAGGCTCGACTACTGCAACACACTTCTTGTCTTGCTCCGAACCATGGGAGCCCGGGCTTTCTACTCCGCCGCTCCCAGTCTGTGGAACATTCTCCCTGACCACCTGAGGGCACCACAGACTGTGTATGCTTTTAAAAAAGGCTTAAAAACCCTTCTTTTTAAAAAAGCCTTTTGATAGATTTATGTATGCTACTTCTAGCTATTAGGCGGTTCTAGTTTTTATTTAATTTTACTATTTATTTTACTTGATGGGGGCAGGTATTTGTTGTTCTAGCTTTGTTTTTTTTGTTTTTTAAATGCACTGTAGCACTTTGATATTTTTTGTTCACTGTATAGTGATTTTACAAATAAAATCTATTATTATTATTAAATAAACCAATGTTTTTTCTAATGACCTGTAGTCTCACATACAATTAATTCCACTTTTACCATGGTAGCATCATTATATATCACTTATGTTTTTTTAAATAAGTAAAAATGGTAATTAACAGGTGTCAAATTCAAGGCTCTGGGGACCAGATCTGGTCAGCCACATTATCTTATGTGGCCCGTGAAATGCTGGAAATGTGTGGCAATAAAACACTTTCTAGCTAAATGTGTTTGTTCTTTCAATATTGACAGAAAAAATGTACTGCATGCAATTGCGTATTTTCTAAACCTTAATATGATCTGATCATGTGACAAGATAGTTTGTCACCTTGACTTAAGATTTCAAAGCAAGTTATCCATCAATATTAGTAAAAACAAAACTAATAATCAAACACAATAGTTTAACAAGGCTGTCATATATTTACATTCATATACCATATATTCACTGTTACAAGCAGCCCTCTGAGAGCAGCCATAATTGTGATAAAATCGAGTTTGACACGCCTGAGGTAATAGATAATAAAGAACTCAACTAAAAACAATAGTATTTGGTCAAGTATGATGAGAGACAATGTATTTAACAATTTGAACACATGCACATTTGAAAGTGTATTAATTGGGTGGGGGGGGGCCCCCAGAGTGCGATCTGCATGACCAATAGGTGCACGGCTCTCATGTGCCCTTTTTTTACAGCATGCTTGCGGAAAACAATGTCTGTGTATTTTCAGGGATGTGAGCACCCTTTGAGAATAAAAAGAGGAAAACTGATGAGAAAAGAGGAAAGTTTCTCTTGGCACAAAGTGCTACCACACGTAAGACCCCAAAGAAAAGTTTGAAAATCAATTCTACATTTCCTCCAATTGGGTGCATTTCCACACTATATTGTTTTTACCTTCAGATTTATTGTCATCTCCCGACCTCTTTATGACACTTACATGCATTTTTACTTTTTTTAGTAGATAATTTACGAACATTATTATCATTGAAAATGTTATGAGAAATTATATAACATGCATGCAAACAACTCAGAAAACGTTTCCCATTTGGCAACTCTATCCTGTAGCCACGCACCCTCGGGTAATATACTTCCTGTGTCGTGACCTCTGTTTAATATCCGTCACGTCAAAAATATACCTTCTCGGTGGCTACAAATAAATACTCTAGAACTACAACTGGTTGGGAACTAACAGTGTTTGGATTGTAATCATCCAAATATGATTAGCAGCAAAGTAGGCAGCCGTCAACGTTGTTAAAGTTAAAGTTAAAGTTCCAATGATTGTCACACACACACACTAGGTGTGGAGAAATTTGTCCTCTGCATTTGACCCATCACTGTGAGGTGAGGGGAGCAGTGGGCAGCAGTGGTGGCCGCGCCCGGGAATCATTTTTGGTGATTTAACCCCCAATTCCAACCCTTGATGCTGAGTGCCAAGCAGGGAGGTAATGGGTCCCATTGTTATAGTCTTTGGTATGACTCGGCCGGGGTTTGAACTCACAACCTACCGATCTCAGGGCGGACACTCTAACCACTAGGCCACTGAGTTGTGGCTCGGCGACAACAAAAAAGCTAGCTAGATGGTTAGTTAACTAGCGAGCTTGTTTTTGGTGGTCCTGATCGTCTCCCTGTCCACAACGACTACCTGCCGCTGAGGCGAGCGTTCAACCCATTTTGTTTACATCCCATTTTTATTGATATTTCCTAAAAAAATGCAGAAGTGATACTTTGACGAGAAAAATTAACATTAAAAACGTGCATTTCCGCGTACATTTCACATGCCTGTATTATACTCATTAAAGAAATCATCGAAGCAATAAAATACAAATGGATTAAAATTCTTCAAAATGTAATATCGGAAATTATCGCTATCGGTTTCAAAAAGTAAAATGTATGACTTTTTAAAACGCCACTGTGTACACGGACGTAGGGAGAAGTACAGAGCGCCAATAAACCTTAAAGGCACACAAGTGAATGCATGCATACTTGGTCAACAGCCATACAGGTTACACTGAGGGTGGATGTATAAACAACTTTAACACTGTTACAAATATGCGCCACACTGTGAACCCACACCAAACAAGAATGACAAACACATTTCGGGAGAACATCCGCACCGTAACACAACATAAACACAACAGAACAAATACCCAGAAGCCCTTGCAGCACTAACTCTTCCGGGATGCTACAATATACACCCCCGCTACCCCCTACCCCCCCACCTCAACCCCGCCCGCCTCAACCTCCTCATGCTCTCTCAGGGAGAGCATGTCCCAAATTCCAAGCTGCTGTTTTGAGGCATGTTAAAAAAAATAATGCACTTTGTGACTTCAATAATAAATATGGCAGTGCCATGTTGGCATTTTTTTCCATAACTTGTGTTGATTTATTTTGGAAAACCTTGTTACATTGTTTAATGCCTCCAGCGGGGCATCACAACAAAATTAGGCATAATAATGTGTTAATTCCACGACTGTATAAATCGGTATCGGTTGATATCGGAATCGGTAATTAAGAGTTGGACAATATCGGAATATCGGCAAAAAAGCCATTATCGGACATCTCTAGAATAAATCGATAATTGTAGCAGCCCTAATCCAGTTACTATTGTAGAACCTCTAAAGTTAAATTCCGCACTGATTGACTATACCAACAACTTTGCTTTAGAGTTTATGTTTGGACTGACGACCACGGCAGGAAGCTGAAGTGCTCCGCTCCACTTTACTTTGACTATGCCATGTCCTACATTCAGGACCTACTAACTGATGAAGATGTGTTCCCTACAAAAGCAGGTAAAAGTCTCAAATGTTTCGCTGTGTTGCACATCACTGATTAGGACTAAAGCACTCACCTCTACCTCCAGGCTCAGTGTTCCCCACAGGCTTCATCTTTCTGGTCCAGAAGGTGTTTTTGCTGCTGTTCAGGACTCTGGCCCACATTTACTGGTCTCACTACCGACAGACGCTGGCACTGGGCCTCCACCCACACCTCAACACACTTTTCACACACCTGGCCCTCTTCTGCCGGCAGCACGCGCTCCTGGATGCGGAGGACACGGAGCCGCTGCGGGACCTCATTAAGGCTCTGGGACTGCAAGGATGAGACAGGAAACTTTGGCCGGTTACAGCTGGATAAGAAGTTTTGGGAAATCTTCACCAATATCAGGCTTCGGTCGTGTATAGATTGTTATTTTTAATGACTTTGTCATAAATTGTGTATTTTTTACCATGACAATGTATGTTCTGATACAGACATTGCTGGTCCTTTTAAGTATTCTACATTTGTATTTAAAACACCCATAATCTTCTGGTGGCCACCTCTCAACTGACATACCTGGTGGTCCAATAGCAAGTATTAACTGTGCCATCATCTATAACCACCATGGGTATGACAACATTAAGACTGCATGATTACAATCTCCTCTCAACTATTATATATGAAACTACTCAACTTGTGTGTACTCTGTGCCAGAAACTTGTGCCTGGAAAATAAAAGTGTCAAAATGTTACAGATGATATGATGCATCAGAAAACTTTGTTGTACAGGACCTGTTTATAGTCCAAACTGACCTGCGACTCTTTTATTACAAACCCCGTTTCTATATGCAGTGTTTCCCACACATTCATTTATTTGTGGCGGCTCGCCACGAAAGAATTACGTCCGCCACAAATTTAAAAAAAAAAAAAAATTGTGTTTTTTGTCCTGTCCAGCTTCTCAGGCAAATCATATAGTTGATGTAGATGCCCATATAGGCTGTTCAGATTTACTTTACAAAAGAGAAGTGTACGATACTTCTCTTATTGCCTTATTTGTATTTGACCACTACTGTTTTCTGTTTATTTGTTACTGACTGTGGCAGGACACCTCTGCCTCTGTTTCACTTTATGTTGCTGGTAAATAACATGGTTGTAGTAGTAGGCTAAAGTTAAATTATTTAGTATGCACTAATTAAAGGGGCAGAGCTTTAAGAGACATTTTTTAGCTTTTATATTTTATAAGATATTTTTTGTAAGAACCACAATTAATAAATATATATCAGTGAATAACTTATTGTTCAAATCTGTATATAAATATGTACATAAAGTGTTGTAATTATATTGTAAAATGGATGGATGGATGGACGTTTAAAACAAAACTGTTATTATTAATTAGTAAGTATACATTTTTTTAGCCTTTTTAGAGAAAATCATATCATTGTAGTAAATTATGCAAATTACTCGATGATGTCATGGTTGACCACGCCCATAGCCACGCCCCCACCGCCACAGGTATATTGGCAGTTTATGGGAAACACGGATGAGTTGGGAAATTGTGTTGGATGTAAATATAAACGGAATACAATGATTTGCAAATCCTTTTCAACCCATATTCAATTGAATGCACCGTAGATGGTGAAATCCCTAAATTCCTTGCAATAGCTGGTTGAGAAAGGTTTTTCTTAAACTGTTCAACAATTTGCTCACGCATTTGTTGACAAAGTGGTGACCCTCGCCCCATCCTTGTTTGCGAATGACTGAGCATTTCATGGAATCTACTTTTATACCCAATCATGGCACCCACCTGTTCCCAATTTGCCTGTTCACCTGTGGGATGTTCCAAATAAGTGTTTGATGAGAATTCCTCAACTTTATCAGTATTAATTGCCACCTTTCCCAACTTCTTTGTCACGTGTTGCTGGCATCAAATCCTAAAGTTAATGATAATTTGCAAAAAAAAAAACGTTTATCAGTTTGAACATCAAATATGTTGTCTTTGTAGCATATTCAACTGAATATGGGTTGAAAAGGATTTGCAAATCATTGTATTCCGTTTATATTTTCATCTAACACAATTTCCCAACTCAAATGGAAACGGGGTTTGTATTTCTTTGCCAACAACGCCCCCTGCTGCTATATTGACAAAACACACTACAAGTCCTTTTTGACCCCACAAGAGAGAGGCTTCAGTGGCAAACGCAAGTTGTACCACTGCCACTGAACCACCAATTTTCACATGAAACTGTGAATCGGTTCACATTACAATTGCAACAAATACATATAAAAATAAACATTACCCAGACCGACTTTTTGGCTCTAAAGCAGTGGTTCTTAACCTGGGTTCGATCGAACCCTAGGGGTTCGGCGGAGCCTCCGCCACAGAGGTAAAGACACATCCGACTTATCGTGTAAATAAAAACTTCTCCCTATCGGCGTATTATGGATACCCTCAAACAATGTTCCCTCTAATTTTCCATCTGATTTGCAGGTTTTTTGATTGATCGATTTAAACTTTTACTAGCAGATTGCAAAGGAAGAGAATACAATATATGAAACAGTACAGTTTATACAGTACAGTACATATTCCGTACAATTGACCACTAAATGGTAACACCCCAATAAGTTTTTCAACTTGTTTAAGTCGGGGTGCACGTTAATCAATTCATGCTAATGTGTGTAAGGTGTGTAATTTGTTGTGAGTTCATGCACTGTGTTGGTTTTGTTCTTTGAACAAGGTGATGTTCATGCACGGTTCATTTTGTGCACCAGTAAAAAAACATATAACTTTTTCTTGAATTGAAAAAACATTTTATTTTTCACTAAAGAAAGGTTCGGTGAATGTGCATATTAAAATAGTGGGGTTCGGTACCTCCAACAAGGTTAAGAACCACTGCTCTAAACTATTAGAAACAGTTGACAGGATGATGCAATTAAGTTCTAAATCACTGGAAACTACAGACACTTGCAGTGGTCAACATGTATTAAAACTTCTACACTCCAATTGACTTAAAAATGTGCACTTTAAAATTCAAGCAAAATTCTAAGGAAAGCTCATTGAGCAAAACCACACAAATGGAAAGTGTAATGATAATCATAGAGGTGGAAATGGAAATAGGTGATAAAGCCAAAGCGTTACATGTGTATCTCTCCTGGCTTAATTTATACACAGCATAAATTATATGAATTTGGCCGACGATAGAACTTTTATACTATCGCTATAATGCATTTTGATGACACATTCTAGTTGTGTAATGCAAATTTGTCAGCAACAAGCCAACGACCGCGTCAATGCAATCTAGCGTCCTCTCTAGCAACTAACTATGCAATCCTTGCCTCCATGGCAACAACAAAAATGCGTGTCTTATAAATAATTCTCCCTGGAGGACGAGGAATATCTAAACAAGCTAACCTAGAGCTCTTAAACGTAAACAGGGGTGGGCAGATCGATACAAAAATTGACAGTAACAATGTCTAGTATCAGCATATTGTCGATACTTTAGGGATTAGGTCAATATTTTCAATAACACAAAAACATTTAGTCTTTTTGTTGTTGTTTACAAATCATGGTAGGTTAAACAAATGTGGTAGGTTACTGCCGACATTATCTCCTTCTGTTGTTGACTTTTTTTTCTCCATACGGTGTTGATCTGGAAGTGGTTGCTTCGGCATTTTGTGGCAATTGACCACTAAATGGTAACACCCGAATAAGTTTTTCAACTTGTTTAAGTCGGGGTCCACGTAAATCAATTCATGGTAAGTCATCAGGTAGGAGTAGTTTAGAAGTAAGCACACATGCAAACATGGTTCCTATGATGGCACGTGTTAAGACTAGGCTGAGGTTCGAATGTTAGAAAGTGAGCTTAAGAGGATATAAACTGTAAAGTGCTGAGTCACAGACAGACTCAGCAGTTTAAATAAGACTTGAAACCACCTCCATGTACAGGGCTTTCTTCTATTTTAATCAGCTTGACAGTCTGAGCTGTGTCCTCTATCCAACACAAACACATTATTCTGTCCTTCACACATGTTGACTTTTTGTTACCCTCATAAACAAGTCGTCTTTTTACTCCATGTGCCACGGGTTACATGCTTTTTACGAGCCGTGAACATTTAAAGACTCACGTTCACTTTCGCGAGTGGAAAAGTTTGAAGCCAGAAGAGGTCAACCTATGGTAAAGTACAGTTAGCCACAACATTGCAGAACTTAAGGAGGTCTAATACACAAACTGTATTTACAACCTCTTACTGGCTTTGTTATTGTGTCTGTATCAGCTGACATGTTAAGTTCAGTGGTTCATGTCTAAGTGGGCATATTTCCTTTTATTCAAATAAAAACACCTTTAACTTTTGCAGCCTGGTTGCAGATGGAGAAGGGGGGTAAGTCAACACTCAGGCATGTGATTTCAACTTAATTAGGTCCAGGGCGGTCCCCTGGTGGAGGACATGGGGGCTTCGATAGTGCCTTCAAATTCACCAAACAGGTCAGCTCAGTGGTTAGTACCAGCTTTTACCATCTCAGAACCCTAGCAAAGACCAAGGTCTATCTCTCCCAGAGCAACCTGGAGACTGCTATCCACGCCTTCATCACACACCGGCTAGACAACAACAACTCACTGTACGCTGGCATTGATCAGGCATCACTCCGCCGTTTGCAGCTTGTGCAAAACGCGGCTGCCCGTCTCCTCACCAGCACCAGTCCTGGCCTCACTCCACTGGCTCCCTGTCCGTCACCGCATTGATTTTAAATTACTTTTAATTGTTTTTAAATCCCTAAATGGCCTGGCCCCACAATACCTGACCGAGCTTCTGCACCATCATACCTCGTCTAGAGCCCTAAGGTCAGCTGACCAACTGCTGCTGGCGGTCCCCAGATCCAGGCTAAAGACCAGAGGGGACAAAATCTTCTCCGTTGCCACCCCTAAGCTCTGGAACAGCCTTCCCCTCCACATTAGGTCAGCCCAGAGCCTGGGGGTCTTCAAAACCCTTCTTAAGACCTATCTCTTCTCGCTGGCCTTTAACCTGAGCTGAGCCCGCCCACTAGGCCACCATTTATAGCCCCCCACCCCCCTTCGCTTTATTTATTTTTTTAATTTGTCGCACTTTTATTATTTCATTTTTTGTTTTTATCTTGCAATTTTACTTTTTATTCGAACCCTTTTACCGTATTGCTCCCTGCTTGGCACTCAGCATCAAGGGTTGGAATTGGGGGTTAAATCACCAAAAATGATTCCCGGGTGCGGCTACACTGCTGCCCACTGCTCCCCTCACCTCCCAGGGGGTGGTCAAGGGGATGGGTCAAATGCAGAGGACAAATTTCACCACACCTAGTGTGTGTGTGACAATCATTGGTACTTTAACTTAACTTTAACTTTTGCACTTGTATTGTATTAAACCCTGTGGTACACCACAGGATATATTTAATGTTGTAGAAGTGTGTTGGCCTAGCTTCACGTGTTGTTTCTTGTTCGTTAAATAACTTGTAATCCAGTTTAAGACCAACCCTCTGATGCCATACCGTTAATGTGTTCACAAATGTCAGACTGAAAAAAGAACAGTCTTACTGTAGGCTTAAAAAAAGGGAAGAGCTAGCACTGAGTGCCGGGACGGACAAGTTTCACGGTGTCTTGGCTGAATGAGCAGGTATCGGACACCTCGCTCATCCATGCGGACTGGACACTGGCCGAGAGTGGAGTCGGCTATCTTGGTTACTTTATTGGGTCTGCTCCTGTCTCTGGCCATGCTACCTCCACCCCAGCAGGCGATGGCGTGGAATACCACAGTTATATGTATATGTCTCTTTTAGTTTGTATTCATAGCTGTATGTAGAAGTGGCTGGTTGCATCAGCTCTGCTCTTTTAATGTCCTTTGTGTTCTTGGATGTTTCCCTCACATGTAAGAGGGATGTGTGCTATGGCTATGAGTTGTTTTTTCCCCTTGGCCTCAGTCTGGACCCCCTCCAGGCCTAGAACGATTCCCCCCCCCCCCCCCCCCCATTGTTTACCTGTATCTCACCTTTTTTGTAAGGGGTGCTGGAAGTCAGCGATCCTGTTCTGTCTCCCTGTAATGTTTGTCTGATCTTTAATGGGATTGTGCTGAAAATTGTAATTTCTCCTAGGGCAGGGGTCGGCAACCCAAAATGTTGAAAGAGCCATATTGGACCAAAAATACAAAAACAAATCTGTCTGGAGCCGCAAAAAATTAAAAGCCATGTTACATACAGATAGTGTGTCATGAGATATAAATTGAATTAAGAGGACTTAAAGGAAACTAAATGAGCTCAAATATAGCTACAAATGAGGCATAATGATGCACTATGTACATATAGCTAGCCTAAATAGCATGTTAGCATCGATTAGCTTGCAGTCATTCAGTAACCAAATATGTCTGATTAGCACTCCACACAAGTCAATAACATCAACAAAACTCACCTTTGTGCATTCATGTACAATGTTAAAAGTTTGGTGGACAAAATGAGACAGAAAAAGAAGTGGCATAAAACACGTCCTAGAAAGTCGGAGAAAGTTATACATGTAAACAAACTAAGGTGAGTTCAAGGACCGCCAAAATTAGTAGGACAAAACGGCGCTCGCCAAATACTCGAATCAGTGAAGCATGTTTAATATAAACAGTGTGCTTTATAACAATTAGGGAGGTTTGTGTCATGTTTGTCCTCCTACAGAAACCATATTAAAACAAAAAATATATTTTTTTCCGCTCATCTTTTTCCATTTTTCATACATTTTTGAAAAAGCTCCAAAGAGCCACTAGGGCGGCGCTAAAGAGCCGCATGCGGGATTAATAAAGTATTTCTGATTCTGATTCTGAAACCACCAGAAGGCAATCGTGGAATTAACACATTATTATGCCTTATTGTGTTGTGATGCCCCGCTGGATGCATTAAACAATGTAACAAGGTTTTCCAAAATAAATCAACTCAAGTTATGGAAAAAAATGCCAACATGGCACTGCCATATTTATTATTGAAGTCACAAAGTGCATTATTTTTTTTAACATGCCTCAAAACAGCAGCTTGGAATTTGGGACACGCTCTCCCTGAGAGAGCATGAGGAGGTGGAGATGAGCGGGGTTAGCGGGGGGTGTATATTGTAGCGTCCCGGAAGAGTTAGTGCTGCAAGGGGTTCTGGGTATTTGTTCTGTTGTGTTTATGTTGTGTTACGGTGCGGATGTTCTCCCGAAATGTGTTTGTCATTCTTGTTTGGTGTGGGTTCACAGTGTGGCGCATATTTGTAACAGTGTTGAAGTTGTTTATACGGCCACCCTCAGTGTGACCTGTATGGCTGTTGACCAAGTATGCCTTGCTTTCGCTTGTGTGTGTGAACAGACACAGATATTATGTGATTGGGCCGGCAAGCAAAGGCAGTGCCTTTAAAGGTTTATTGGCGCTCTGTACTTCTCCCTACGTCCGTGTACACAGCAGCGTTTTAAAAAGTCATAAATTTTACTTTTTGAAACCGATACCGATAATTTCCGATACTACATAATAGCAGTCCGATATTATCGGACATCTCTAGTAAAGAGTTTATACTGTGAAATATAAAAAGCAAACATTAGGGCTGTGAATCTTTGGGTGTCCCACGATTCGATTCAAAATCGATTTTTTTTATTTATTTTTTTCAATTCAACACGATTCTCGATTCAAAAACTATTTTTTCCCGATTCAAAAGGATTGTCTATTCATTCAATACATAGATTTCAGCAGGATCTACCCCAGTCTGCTGACATGCAAGCAGAGTAGTAGATTTTTGTAAAAAGCTTTCATAATTGTAAAGGACAATGTTTTATCAACTGATTGCAATAATGTAAATTTGTTTTAACTATTAAATGAACCAAAAATATGACTTATTTTATCTTTGTGAAAATATTGGACACAGTGTGTTGTCAAGCTTATGAGATGCGATGCAAGTGTAAGCCACTGTCACACTATTGTTCTTTTTATTTTATTTTTATAAATGTCTAATGATAATGTCAATGAGGGATTTTTAATCACTGCTATGTTGAAATTGTAACTAATATTGATACTGTTGTTGATAATATTCATTTTTGTTTCACTACTTTTGGTTTGTTCTGTGTGGTGTTTGTGTCTCCTCTCAATTGCTCTGTTTATTGCAGTTCTGAGTGTTGCTGGGTCGGGTTTGCTTTTGGAATTGGATTGCATTGTTATGGTATTGCTGTGTATTGTTTTGTTGGATTGATTAATTTTAAAAAAATGTATTGTTATTTTTATTAATTTTTAAAAAAGACATTAAAAATCGATTTTTTAAAAATGAGAATCGATTCTGAATCGCACAATGTGAGAATCGCGATTCGAATTCGAATCGATTTATTCCCACACCCCTAGTAAACATCATTATGTAAAACCACTAAATCCTACCCTGGACTCCAACGAGTTAAATTAATTTTGCGTTGGCTTGCTATAAAATTAGTGTTTTATTTTAGTGTCTGATAATGGCTTTTTCGATATTGACCAAACCCTTAATTACCGATACCGATATCAACCGATACCGATATATACAGTCGTGGAATTAACACATTATTATGCCTAATTTGGACAACCAGGTATGGTGAAGATAAGGTCCTTTAAAAAAAATAAAAAATAAAAAAAATAAGATAAATAAATTAAAAACATTTTCTTGAATAAAAAATTAAGTAAAACAATATAAAAACAGTTACATAGAAACTAGTAATTAATGAAAATGAGTAAAATTAACTGTTAAAGGTTAGTACTATTAGTGGACCAGCAGCACGCACAATCATGTGTGCTTACGGACTGTATCCCTTGCAGACTGTATTGATATATATTGATATATAATGTAGGAACCAGAATATTAAAGGCCTACTGAAAGCCACTACTAGCGACCACGCAGTCTGATAGTTTATATATCAATGATGAAATCTTAACATTGCAACACATGCCAATACGGCCGGGTTAACTTATAAAGTGCAATTTTAAATTTCCCGCTAAACTTCCGGTTGGAAACGTCTATGTATGATGACGTATGCGCGTGACGTCACGACGGCAACGGAAGTATTCGTACCCAATGTGTCACCATACAAACTGCTCTGTTTTCATCTCAAAATTCCACAGTATTCTGGACATCTGTGTTGGTGAATCTTTTGCAATTTGTTTAATGAACAATGGAGATTGCAAAGAAGAAAGTTGTAGGTGGGATCGGTGTATTAGCGACTGGCTGTAGCAACACAACAAGGAGTACTTACTTTGATAGCAGACGCGCTAGCCGATGCTAGCCGCCGACCGCACGGATGATCGGGTGAAGTCATTTGTCCTTCCGTCGATCGCTGGAATGCAGGTGAGCACGGGTGTTGATGAGTAGATGAGGGCTGGCTGGCGTAGGTGGAGCGCTAATGTTTTTATCATAGCTCTGTGAGGTCTGGTTGCTAAGTTAGCTTCAGCGTCGTTAGCAACAGCATTGTTAAGCTTTGCCAGGCTGAGAATTATTAACCGTGTAGTTACATGTCCATGGTTTAATAGTATTGTTGATCTTCTGTCTATCCTTCCAGTCAGGGATTTATTTATTTTGTTTCTATCTGCATTGGAGCCAGATGCTATCACGTTAGCTCAGTAGCTAAAGAGCTTCGCTGATGTATTGTCGTGGAGATAAAAGTCACTGTGAATGTCCATTTCGCATTCTCGACTCTCATTTTCAAGAGGATATAGTATCCGAGGTGGTTTAAAATACAAATCTGTGACCCACAATAGAAAAACGGAGAGTGTGTGGAATCCAATGAGACCTTGTACCTAAGTTACGGTCAGAGCAAAAAAAGATACACCCTGCACTGCCTCTCTAGTTCTTCACTCTAACGTTCCTCATCCACGAATCTTTCATCCTCGCTCAAATTAATGGGGTAATCGTCGCTTTCTCGGTCCGAATCTCTCTCGCTCCATTGTAAACAACGGGGAATTGTGAGGAATCCTACCTCCTGTGACGTCACGCTACTTCCGGTATAGGCAAGGCTTTTTTTAATCAGCGACCAAAAGTTGCGAACTTTATCGTCGTTGTTCTCTACTAAATCCTTTCAGCAAAAATATGGCAATATCGCGAAATGATCAAGTATGACACATAGAATGGATCTGCTATCCCCGTTTAAATAAAAACATTTCATTTCAGTAGGCCTTTAATAACAGAAAGAAACAACCCTTTTGTGTGAATGAGTGTAAATGCGGGAGGGAAGTTTTTTGAGTTGGTGCACTGATTGTAAGAGTATCTTGTGTCTTTTATGTTGATTTAATAAAAAAAATTAAAAAAACCGATACCGATAATAAAAAAAAAACGATACCGATCATTTCCGATATTACATTTTAAAGCATTTATCGGCCGATATTATCGGACATCTCTACTTAGAAGTCATCTTAATGAAGTTTTCTTCCAGTGAGTTGATAAGTGTGAGGTTGTTCCTCCTCCTTGCTTCTCATCCTCCAATCAGACCTTATAAATAAAAAAGCCTCCAGCCCCTTGAGAGCAAAGCCACTCATCCCATGTTTTATCTTATTTTTACTCGGATGTCCTCAGAAAAGACAATATATAAGTCACTTACGGAACAATTACTTTAAAAACAAAACACGTTTGTATTAAATTGACTCACCTTGTTCCTGTGAGACTGAACCCAAGGGGACCTTTGGTGAGTCTGGCCGTCATGAGTGCGCTCCTGCCGGCGTGGACGTGCCTGCTGCTCGGCCTCCTGCCCCTGGAGCTCCACACCCGGAGTCTGACCCACCATACCCTCGGTGCCAGGGACAGGTAGACACGTCTTAATAACGTCATTCGTTGGCATCTTATTTAGTATTATTGAGTAGTTTTGTGTTGAGTCGTTTCATCGTCAATATTTGAAAATATCACTAATATACCGCCACTTACCTGATTCATCTTTTGTTAGGACCCCCAACGAGGTTTCCCTGATGATGCCGCGCTCATATTCAGAAAAATAGTTTGACTCTTTGTTTTTTCTCTCAATATACAAACTGAAAGTTTATATACATGACGTAAAACAAATTGGGTTATGGTATCGCAGCAAAAAACATGAATAAAGTCAAGATACAGTATCTTGTGCTGAGCATAGATATCATAATGATGTACATGATTTATGAACAGGCACTCACCTGGAGCCTCATTTCGGTGAAGGCAAACTTTGCCGTTGTGTCCTTGGGCAAGACACTTTACCCACCTGCTCCCAGTGCCACCCACACTGGTTTAAATGTAGCTTAGATATTGGTTTTCACTATGTAAAAGCGCTTTGAGTCACTAGAGAAAAGCGCTATATAAATATAATTCACTTCACTTCATTAGTGCTGTCGAATGATAAATTATTCTAAATTAATCAAACTTTTGAATTTAGATTAATCATGATCGAGCAAAAGTTAAATTAACTTTAAAAAACAACAACAATATCTGTACACTAATGCAATTGTAGGTCTGAATGTCACACAAAAACTTTTTAAAAATTATTTTACTGGAAAGCACGTCATTAATTTGATCAAAACTTGGTAACATTTTAGCTGAAGGTGAAATTTGTAGGGCGGTTTTCAAAGAGTCGACTATTAGATGCAGAGGAGTGTGGTTGGACTATCAATCGGAACACACTGCCTCGACCCGGAGGTGTAGCTCTCCTCTTGGGAAAGGTAATGATCCTTCCGCTGGTTCACATACACAAACTTTGTTACAACTTTTACAACTAAATTGCTCACGGACAGCGATTCTCAGCACCAACTCAGAAAAGACGTGGCTCTTCAAGTGCCACCATAATCATCAACAATAAAACACAGTAGCGTAGTAGACCTAAGTATACATTAAAACAAAACAGACGTTTAATTTTAAAAATGTTTTTGTGTGACATTCTGACCTACAATTGCATTTGTGTACAAATATTGGGGTATTTTTTTTAAAAGTTAATTTTACTTTTGCTTGATCATGATTAATCTAAATTCAAAAGTTTGATTTAGAATAATAATGTATCATTCGACAGCACTGATATAAACATCAATGTAACCGTCATGTGTGATGAATGTAATGAACTCATTTATTTTTATATTTATTATTATTACTTGGTAGTAAATGTTGTTTCTGTTTGGTTTTGTACAATATATTACTGCATTGCATTGTTCCAATTAAAAAAAGGCCTTCATTAATGGCAAAGTTTGTCTTCACCGAAATGAGGCTCCAGGTGAGTGCCTGTTCATAAATCATATGTATCATTATGATATCTATACTCAGCACAAGATACTGTATCTTGACCTTATTCATGTTTTCTGCTGCTATACCATAACCCAATTAGTTTTACGTCATTTATATAAACTTTGTTTGTATATTGAGAGAAAAAACAAGAGTCAAACTATTTTTCTGAATCATCATCGGCGGTCACTCGAACGAGTATGACGATCCTCCTGGTAGGGGTGTATCCCTTTATGGAGGATGCCTGTGCGTGACTTAGTTTAACGTGGGGAGACTGGTGCACAGACAGTCACCACACGATCCTTGACAGAATCGGGGTCAGGGTCCAGTGGCATGGAGTCCAAGACGACTGGGGACCCTTTTCTGCTGCAGCCTTCTTCCGCCATCGCAGCCGTTGTGGTAGTTCTTAAATCTACCGTCTTCCGCCTGCTCCACCGTTGAGGTCTTCACCGTATCCCTGGCTAGGGGGCAGTCAGGTACTAGGGCTTTGCCAAGGGCAGGGGTCGGCAGCCCGCGGCTCTAGAGCCGCATAGCGCCGCCCTAGTGGCTCTCTGGAGCTTTTTCAAAAATGTGTGAAAAATGGAAAAAGATGAGGGGAAAAAAATATATTTTTTGTGTTAATATGGTTTCTGTAGGAGGACAAACATGACACAAACCTCCCTAATTGTTATAAAGCACACGGTTTATATTAAACATGCTTCACTGATTTGAGTATTTGGCGAGCGCCGTTTTGTCCTACTAATTTTGGCGGTCCTTGAACTCACCATAGTTTGTTTACATGTATAACTTTCTCCGACTTTCTAGGACGTGTTTTATGCCACTTCTTTTTTAATGTCCGTTTGTCCACCAAACTTTTAATGTTGTGCATGAATGCACAAAGGTGAGCTTTGTTGATGTTATTGACTTGTGTGGAGTGATAATCACTTAGACATATTTGGTCACTGCAAGCTAATCGATGCTAACATGCTATTTAGGCTAGCTATATGTACATATTGCATCATTACGCCTCATTTGTAGGTATATTTGAGCTCATTTAGTTTCCTTTAAGTCCTCTTAATTCAATTTATATCTCATGACACACTATCTGTATGTAATATGGCTTTTAATTTTTTGCGGCTCCAGACATATTTGTTTTTGTATTTTTGGTCCAATATGGCTCTTTCAACATTTTGGGTTGTCGATCCCTGGCCAAGGGCCACCTGGGGTAACAGTAGTAAAGGGGTTAACCTCCTAGTGCCCCAAGACCCCATAGAGGAGCCTCCACTGCCGGATGCACTTTAACGTCATGCCCAGGACCATTTTTTTTCCTGAATATGAGCGCGGCATCATCAGGAAAACCTCGTTGGGGTTCCTAACAAAAGGTACCGTATTTTTCGGAGTATAAGTCGCTCCGGAGTATAAGTCGCACCGGCCGAAAATGCATAATAAAGAAGGAAAAAAACATATATAAGTCGCACTGGAGTATAAGTTGCATTTTTGGGGGAAATTTATTTGATAAAAGCCAACACCAAGAATAGACATTTGAAAGGCAATTTAAAATGTCTAAAGAATAGTGAACAACAGGCTGAATAAGTGTACGTTATATGAGGCATAAATAACCAACTGAGAAGGTGCCTGGTATGTTAACGTAACATATTATGGTAAGAGTCATTCAAATAACTATAACATATAGAACATGCTATACGTTTACCAAACAATCTGTCACTCCTAATCGCTAAATCCCATGAAATCTTATACGTCCAGTCTCTTACGTGAATGAGATAAATAATATTATTAGATTTTTTACGCTAATGTGTTAATCATTTCACACATAAGTCGCTCCTGAGTATAAGTCGCACCCCCGGCCAAACTATGAAAAAAAAACTGACTTATAGTCCGAAAAATACGGTACTGACTCAGGTAAGTGGTGGTATATAAATTATATATTCAAATATTTTTGGTCACTGTAACATTACACAGTTTGAAAAGTAACACTGTTTGAATATGGGAAAATAAAACACTGTACTTAATTATTAAAATACAATTTATTGCACATAAAAGTTAAAGTACCACTAGTGGTACACTCACCACAGTTTGCTGTAGAGAGAACATCATAAAGATGTTTGTGACTAATGAGCACAACCGTTTCTCAGACTTCATACAGTGGAAAAGAACAGTGAAGTCTCTTGGGGTCTGGCAGGGTGAGAGACCGAGGTACAGTAATTCCTCTCAGCAGCCTGGAGGTGAGACAGCGGTGAGAGTGATTTAGTGGGATTCGGTTTAAGGACACATGAGCATAACAAGGAGTTGTCTCAACAAAAACGCAATCATTGTTATACAAACCCCGTTTCCATATGAGTTGGGAAATTGTGTTAGATGTAAATATAAACGGAATACAATGATTTGCAAATCCTTTTCAACCCATATTCAGTTGAATGCACTACAAAGACAACATATTTGATGTTCAAACTCAAACTTTTTTTTTTTTTTGCAAATAATTAACTCAGAATTTCATGGCTGCAACACGTGCCAAAGTAGTTGGGAAAGGGCATGTTCACCACTGTGTTACATGGCCTTTCCTTTTAACAACACTCAGTAAAGGTTTGGGAACTGAGGAGACACATTTTTGAAGCTTCTCAGGTGGAATTCTTTCCCATTCTTGCTTGATGTACAGCTTAAGTTGTTCAACAGTCCGGGGGTCTCCCTTGTGCTATTTTAGGCTTCATAATGCACCACACATTTTCAATGGGAGACAGGTCTGGACTACAGGCAGGCCAGTCTAGTACCCGCACTCTTTTACTATGAAGCCACATTGATGTAACATGTGGCTTGGCATTGTCTTGCTGAAATAAGCAGGGGCGTCCATGGTAACGTTGCTTGGATGGCAACATATGTTGCTCCAAAAGCTGTATGTACCTTTCAGCATTAATGGTGCCTTCACAGATGTGTAAGTTACCCATGTCTTGGGCACTAACACACCCCCATACCATCACACATGCTGGCTTTTACACTTTGCGCCTATAACAATCCGGATGGTTCTTTTCCTCTTTGGTCCGGAGGACACGACGTCCACAGTTTCCAAAAACAATTTGCAATGTGGACTCGTCAGACCACAGAACACTTTTCCACTTTGTATCAGTCCATCTTAGATAAGCTCAGGCCCAGCGAAACCGACTGCGTTTCTGGGTGTTGTTGATAAACGGTTTTCGCCTTGCGTAGGAGAGTTTTAACTTGCACTTACAGATGTAGCGACCAACTGTAGTTACTGACAGTGGGTTTCTGAAGTGTTCGTGAGCCCATGTGGTGATATCCTTTACACACTGATGTCGCTTGTTGATGCAGTACAGCCTGAGGGATGGAAGGTCACGGGCTTAGCTGCTTACGTGCAGTGATTTCTCCAGATTCTCTGAACCCTTTGATGATATTACGGAGCGTAGATGGTGAAATCCCTAAATTCCTTGCAATAGCTGCTTGAGAAAGGTTTTTCTTAAACTGTTCAACAATTTGCTCAGGCATTTGTTGACAAAGTGGTGACCCTCGCCCCATCCTTGTTTGTGAATGACTGAGCATTTCATGGAATCTACTTTTATACCCAATCATGGCACCCACCTGTTCCCAATTTGCCTGTTCACCTGTGGGATGTTCCAAATAAGTGTTTGATGAGCATTCCTCAACTTTATCAGTATTTATTGCCACCTTTCCCAACTTCTTTGTCACGTGTTGCTGGCATCAAATTCTAAAGTTAATGATTATTTGCACAAATTTTTTTTTTTATCAGTTTGAACATCAAATATGTTGTCTTTGTAGTGCATTCAACTGAATATGGGTTGTAAATAATTTGCAAATCATTGTATTCCGTTTATATTTACATCTAACACAATTTCCCAACTCAAATGGAAACGGCATTTGTAGTTAAAAACCAGCGTATGCAACCAATTTGTTTTTAGATGTACCGTACGTGTGTATGTATCTACCACCAGATGTCTATACCCATACCTCCATGTTGCTTAGTGAGTTGTTGTTCTCAGACTATATTACATAAGGATAAAAATGAGTTTCCCCAGCAGGTGTCTTATTGAAGATCCCCAGCCTAGTGGGAAAAGGAGCATGGAAGTCTGTGACGGATGTAACACAATACAGTCACTGGCAAGAAGAAGCGAAACGGTAGAGAAACGTTGGGGCTCTGGTAGGGGACAAAATGTTTTACCTTTTAGGGGAAGGTCCTCTGTGATGAAACTCATGCTGCGCTCTTAGCAGGAATGTTGGAGAAGCGCCTTTTTTTTTTCTGTTGTTGCTTTCAAACACAAAGCATGCGTGAGTGCAATGACATCATGCAGTAGTAAATACAGGAGTACAACCAGGAGTACTGCATACGTGCAAAATATATGCCACAAATATTTATATTATTACTCTATTTTTCGGACACAGGGCACACCGGATTATAAGGTGCACTGCCGATGAGCGCAGGTCTATTCAGGTCTTTTTTTCATACAAAAAGGTGCACCGGATTATAAGGTGCATTAAAGGGGTCATATTATGATTTTTTTCTAAATGTAAAAGACTTCCTTGTGGTCTACATAACATGTAATGGTGGTTCTTTGCTCAAAATGTTGCATCCATGATGTTAACACATCATCTTCAAGTCGCTTTCTGACCGTCTCTTCAGGATGTGCCGTTTTGTGGGCGCTCTTATTTACGTGCCTCACCTTCTCCCCGTCATCTTTGTTGAAGTCCAACTGTCACATATTCTTAACATCCAATTATACTAAATATTAATTTAGTATATTATATAAATATTAATTATATAGCCATTATATTAATAATAATTATATGAATTATATGTATATAGACATACATACTGTATGTATAGGCTATATACATACACATACATCTTTCCCAGAGCTGCCACCATCTTGAACTCAAACTTGTAATAAATAATTCACCCCTGTACCACCACTGTGCAATATCCTACCCTAATACCCTACTGTGCAATTACCCTTCTAGTGCAATACGTCCGACACTGATTGTTACTTTGTTACTCTTGTTTTTTTCTGTATATTGTACAGTATTTTGTATATTGTTTTGTACACTACCGGTCAAAAGTTTGGGGTCACATTGAAATGTCGTTATTTTTGAAGGAAAAGCACTGTACTTTTCAATGAAGATAACTTTAAACTAGTCTTAACTTTAAAGAAATACACTCTATACATTGCTAATGTGGTAAATGACTATTCTAGCTGCAAATGTCTGTTTTTTGGTGCAATATCTACATAGGTGTATAGAGGCCCATTTCCAGCAACTATCACTCCAGTGTTCTAATGGTACAATGTGTTTGCTCATTGGCTCAAAAGGCTAATTGATGATTAGAAAACCCTTGTGCAATCATGTTCACACATCTGAAAACAGTTTAGCTCGTTACAGAAGCTACAAAACTGACCTTCCTTTGAGCAGATTGAGTTTCTGGAGCATCACATTTGTGGGGTCAATTAAACGCTCAAAATGGCCAGAAAAAGAGAACTTTCATCTGAAACTCGACAGTCTATTCTTGTTCTTAGAAATGAAGGCTATTCCACAAAATTGTTTGGGTGACCCCAAACTTTTGAACGGTAGTGTATATTCTACAGAATGCTTATTGTTTTATTGTATAGCAGTCTGTTTATTTCAATTCTTATTTTTTATCCTTATCACTTCTTGTGTGATTTATTTTTATTCCATATTTGTTTCCACTACCGCACCTTAAATTGGAGTCCTTAATCTCGTTGTATGCAAATATAATGACAATAAAGTCCATTCATTTATTCATACACATACACACATGGCAAAAGACCACTGGGCCATTCCACGTAACAATGGGAAGTTATGACAGGGCGGAAACATGCGAACTAGTAGGAAGCTACCTACTCTGGCAACTCACAAAATTAGGAGTAAACATTGGACTATACAGAGACGACGGACTGGCTATTTCCAATGCCAGACTGAGAGCTTTGGAAAACATCAAAAAATAAATATGCCGCATTTTCAAAAATAACGGACTAAGGATCACAATTGAGTCAAACAAACACACTGTAAACTTCCTGGATGTATCCCCTTAACCTGAACAATAAAACATACCGGCCATTTACAAAGCCCGACACCACATTACAATATGTACACCGCGACAGCAACCACCCGCCTGTCACAACCAGGAACATCCCAGCCGGCATCAACAGGAGACTGTCAGCGCTGTCATCAGACAGGGAATCAATCAACCAAGCAACACCTCGATACCAGAAAGCACTTGTCAGGTTCAAACACCGATGACATCTATTAAACAGACAAGAAGCAAGGAATTAAACAGAGACAGAATTCAATTTAGCTCAATGAGGAGAAACGTCTGGACAGTCTTCCACCTCGCTCTGGCAAGAGGATTGCACGCCTCCTCTTTTATTTGGACTTTCCCTGATTACATGGCAACAGCTGTTTCTAAGGGGAGAGGGGGTCGTAAACAGCCTTCACCCTCGGTCACAAAACAGTTCAAAGAAAAGATGCCTGGAGTTGGGCAGGTCCTGCTTTCTCTCTGCTTTGTAGATCTCGGGTCAAGACAAGATCTTCCTGTGGATTACAATAGATCAAAGAAACAGACCCCTTCATGTCGCTTCCCATCCTACACAGTGGAGTTTTACAAGCCTTTTGCTTGGTAAGATCAAAGACAGCTTTTGTCCTCTCGCCGGGAACTCATGGCAACACAAAGTTTTGTGCTAACTTAGATACAACATACTCTGGTACAACCCCCCCATTCAGCAAAAACCTCAGCACCAACATCGGACACAAATTCCTTGCACTCATTGACAAGCACTTCCCCAAAAAACATGTACTCAGGAAGATATTCAACAGGAACACCTTGAAACTTAGCTACAGCTGCATGATGAATGTCAAACAAATCATTGACTCACACAACAAAAAGATTCCGAGCACTCACAGACAAGCAACCGCTAACGATTCTAACTCCACAGATAGCTGCAATTGCAGACAAAGGATTAACTGTCCACTCAACGGAAGCCGCTTAAAAACATCAGTTGTTTACCAAGCCAGCGTCACCCGCAAGGACAAGTCAAACACAGAGACTTGCATTGGACTCACAGAAAACACCTTTAAAACCCGTTATAACAATCACACAGCATCATTTCGTAGGCCCCAACTCAAGAACTCCACAGAGCTGAGTAAATACATATGGACTATTAAAGACAATAAAATTGATCACACCATTACATGGCGAATTGTCGCATCTAGGTCACCATACAACAGTGCAGCTAAAAGATGTAACCTTTGCCTGAAAGAAAATGTTTTTATTATACACCACCCCAGCATGTCCACTTTAAACAAACTGGTCTCAGAAGCAAGGCACTACTGTGTAACAATGGCCACACCCCCATGTAATGTACCCTATATATCAGACCTGGGCATTCGGCGGCCCGCGGGCCACATCCGGCCCGCATGAGGCCAATCATAAATGACAAAATACATTTTAAAAAGTATCTATGTCGAGTGTGCAATACAACAGTGCTGCTTTTGTTTTGAAAAGCGTTATTTGTATTACTTCCGTGTGGATGTATGCTGGTGCGCGATTGTGAGTGAATGTGAACAGCGGTAATCTGACGGAGAGTTTATTAAGGAGTGCTTATTGGACTCTGTTGCGCTGAAATGCCCGGAGAAGAGGGGCGCATTTGAGAACGTGTCACTCTCCCGACGCACTGTAACGAGGCGGGTTGAGACCCTCGCTGGAAACTTGGAGCTTCAGCTGAAAAACAGAACGGCCGACTTTGACTGTTTTTCGCTGGCTTTGGATGAGAGCTGCGATGTACGTGACACCGCCCAGCTGCTCATCTTCTTACGTGGGATAACTGCAGACTTTCAGATCACGGAGTAGCTGGCAGCCATGCAGTCAATTAAAGAGACAACCACAGGTAATGACTTGTTCACATAGGTAAATGCGTGTTTGGACATGAAATGGGACAAGCTGGCAGGTGTGACAACAGATGGTTGTCCAAATCTGACGGGTAAAAAATGTTGGACTTTTAAAGAGGATGCAGGATAAAGTGACAGAAATGGACATTTTTGCATTGTATTATACATCAGGAAGTGTTGGGTAAGACAGTGTTAAAAATAAAACCATCAAAAGCAATCTGTGTATGTATAAAGTTAAGTTAGGTTGAATGAAATTATTATTATTATTTATCTTACGGTACATCAAAAATAATTTGAGGAAAATTTAATTGAAATATTGTTGGTGTGGCCCTCCAGCAGTGCTCAGGTTGTTCATGCGGCCCCCGGTAAAAATTAATTGCCCACCCCTGCTATATATACATGTAACAACCACAGACAATTCAATACAATCCCCTGAAGAGCATGGAAACCTGTGAAACAGCCTTGTAGGGATGATATAGCCTCTGTGTTTTTTCCTGACCTAATGTATATACTGTACATACACATACACTACCGTTCAAAAGTTTGGGGTCACCCAAACAATTTTGTGGAATAGCCTTCATTTGTAAGAACAAGAATAGACTGTCGAGTTTCAGGTGAAAGTTCTCTTTTTCTGGCCATTTTGAGCGTTTAATTGACCCCACAAATGTGATGCTCCAGAAACTCAATCTGCTCAAAGGAAGGTCAGTTTTGTAGCTTCTGTAAGGAGCTAAACTGTTTTCAGATGTGTGAACATGATTGCACAAGGGTTTTCTAATCATCAATTAGCCTTCTGAGCCAATGAGCAAACACATTGTACCATTAGAACACTGGAGTGATGGCTGCTGGAAATGGGCCTCTATACACCTATGTAGATATTGCACCAAAAACCAGACATTTGCAGCTAGAATAGTCATTTACACACATTAGCAATGTATAGAGTGTATTTCTTTAAAGTTAAGACTAGTTTAAAGTTATCTTCATTGAAAAGTACAGTGCTTTTCCTTCAAAAATAAGGACATTTCAATGTGACCCCAAACTTTTGAACGGTAGTGTATATACAAATAGGCCAACAGTGTTAATAGGTCAATAGGTCATGCAGCTGCACTGACTGGCCTGAAGCAGCCCCAGCAAAGAGTAAACAAACAATGACGTGTGCTACTTTACATTGCACCAATTCTGGTCACCAAACACTGAAATCCAAAATGTCAAAGGAGAATAGACATGAATGGAAAAAGTCAAGAAGATGATGAAGAATAGGTGAGACAAAAAGCACTTCAAATTCCCTCTCAACAGGAAGTGCTGCAGCTTTTTATCTCCACTAACACCGACCACATTGTTCCTTCTTGCACAACCCAGTCACACTGTTGCTCATTAACTAAATACCATTTAGAAGCTGCTCGCTTTAACGAGGTTCATCAATGCCTTTTTTTTCAAAAAATTTCGGTGTTGAAATGACGGCGTCCTGTTTTTCAGGTCACCCAAATCTTCTAAATACACGACGCCTTCTTACGCCGCCGTGACACCCGCTACATCACGTGTTGCCCCGGACGACCCCGTCCCTCTGACAAAGAGAGGCCACCTGTGGAGGGCCCTACTAAAAGCAGAGCCCCCGCCCAGGTTGTCCCAACTCTTGCTCCATCAGGACGCGCCGTCATCAGCCCGGGAGGGTAGTTCGCGAGGTCGTCGCCACGCCAACAGCGGGGGCCGGAGGGGGCAGCTGATGAGGGTCGGCTGCGTCCTGGGGACCTGTCAGGTTCAGAACCTGAGCCACCGCCTCTACCAGCTGATTGGACAGAGCGGGAGGGACGACTCCTCCCCCATCAACCCTCGCAGCCCACACAGCTATGGCTGACACTTCAACATGAGAGGATTCTATTTATTAGTACACTCTAGCACTCTTCAGTTTTAGCCTGACACTTTAATGTTCCTAATAATATAATTTAACATTAGTAATGTACATACTACAAACACATTAAGTACAGCTGAACGTTATATTACAGAAAAACACTCGGACTTCCCGATAGTAAACAAGTCCTGAATCCAGAGAGTGATCCAGACCAGCCCCAAAATGTAATGACTTGTTCCTTATCCTGTTTCTGACATTTTCTGAAAGTTTCATCAAAATGTGCCCAGAACTTTTGGAGTTATTTATAGCAGAATGAAAGAAATGTTGTCACTGTCTTTGTCTCTGTGGGTGGAGGCGAGCCCCTCGCATACACACACAGAAATAGAAACTTGCAATGTTAATGTAAAGTCATTTAGTAGAAATGATCCGGATCACCCCCCAAAAGTGAACTGCTTGTCCCTTATTCCATTTCTGACATTCCCTTCAAACGTGCCCATGACTTTTGGAGTTATTTATAGCAGAATGAAAAAAATCTTGTCTTTGTCTCTGTGGGTGGAGGTGGGGCCACACGCACACACACACACACACACACACACACACACACACACACACACACACACACACGCACACAAATTGATTTACGTGGACCCCGACTTTAACAAGTTGAAAAACTTATTGGGGTGTTACCATTTAGTGGTCAATTGTACGGAATATGTACTGTACTGTGCAATCTACTAATAAAAGTCTCAATCAATCTATCAAACCACACACACACACACGAGGGAAAGTCCAAACTGCTGCCCTGAAATTGCCAAGCGCACCGTGACATTGCACTTTATGTGCTTGTTCCACATGGTCCAATTCAAACGATATCGATATAATAATGACAACACTGCATTAAACTGAAATCTAAGTAAGATGAAATATCTCAAATAAGGGTGATATTTGCTTATTTTCTGTCTGATAAAATAATTCTTCTCACTAAGCAGATTTTATGTTAGAGTGTTTTACTTGTTTTAAGGGTTTTGGTCCTAAATGATCTCAGTAAGATATTACAGCTTGTTGCTGAGATTTGATGACCTATATTGAGTAAAACATGCTTGAAACTAGAGTATCAACTGTTGCAAAGCTGTGTCATCAACACTCACAAGTATAAAACTGCTTTTTTTTAAGTAATCATTTCTTATTTCAAGCATGAAATAAAAAAATCATGATTTTGACACAATTGTGTCTCATAATTAAAACAGATGACAGCCAAATGGACTTTGCTGTTTTATTTTCAATGAAACAATAGAAAACATGTACTCATATAGTAGTACAGTTGGCACAGTACAGTAAACTGACAGTTAATATTTAAACATTTAACATGACATTTCTAACTATTTTGAACAGAAATAGTTCATGCACATTCAGATAAATTCCTCAAAATTACAATTACATTTTTTTGGCCGTATACATATATGTATATATGCAAACTAATTGACTGAAAGAACACCCACTTGGCGCGATGATGTCATGTTATCGATGGAAAAATGCATTTTTAGACAATATGATTTGCCTGAGCGGCTAGGAGACCCCGAGAGTAACAAGCGGTTGCCTTGTTGCCTTTCCATTAAGAACAATAAATTAGTTTTTAGTATAAGTTTGCTGGTTTCAAGAAATGTAATGCCGAACGCATATCATTATGTCAAGGTAATGGCACTAGCATTTACTTCATTTAAGAATATTTTTCAACATATTGAGCAAAAAGGTCTCTTTTTTTTTTCTACCAAGAAAAGTGCACTTGTTATTAGTGAGAATATACTTATTTTAAGGTATTTTTGGGTTCATTAAAGTTAGCTAATTTGACTTGTTTTGGAAAGTCTTGACAAGCCAAGTTTTCTTGCTCTATTGGCAGATAATTTTGCTTAGTTCAAGTAAAATACACCTCATTTTTGTATTTTTTTTCTTTCTTGTTTTTGAACACTGACTTTTTGCAGTGGACTCCATTTAAAGAATATTAGATAGGATAATAATGTGATTATAATAGTCTAATAACATGTATTGGAACAAATTGATAACACAATAATGTATCGCATAATAATCTTGCGGGCTAGGCTTGCGTCAGGAATGACATTTGGTGTAAAAAAACGATTCAAACACCTGACAGGGAAAAGCCGCAAGTGGACCTACAAAAAAATAGAGTGCGTATTCCTAACAGGAAGGACAATCTCCTCCAACATCCTCCAGTCACTCGGTTTTTAGGAGTGAGTTGTTTCCTTGCCTCTGATGCCAAAATGCTGCCTCGTGTAAGGATCCAAGGAACTTTATTGGCATACAGTACCAACACAAACGAGACGGCACGCAATTTAGTAGCCGAGGTCCCAGATTTAGCCCGATGAGTACCACGACAACAATATTATGCTCTCACACTGATGCTGCCAGATCAGTGTGAGGAAAAGAAACACTTTTTATTTCAACACTGCAAAAAGTCAGTGTTCAAAAACAAGAAAAAAAAATACAAAAATGAGGGGTATTTTATTTGAACTAAGCAAAATTGTCTGCAAGACTTCCCAAAACAAGTAAAATTAGCTAACTTCAATGAACTCAAAAATACCTTAAAATAAGTATATTCTCACTAATAACAAGTGCACTTTTCTTGGTAGAAAAAAAAATATATGAGACCTTTTTGCTCAATATGTTGAAAAATATTCTTAAATGAAGTAAATGCTAGTGCCATTATCTTGACATAATGATATGCGCTCGGCATCATGATTTTTTTTTTCATGCTTGAAGTAAGAAATGATTACTTTAAAAAAGTAGTTTTATACTTGTGAGTGTTGATGACACAGCTTTGCAACAGTTGATATTCTAGTTTCAAGCATGTTTTACTCAATATACACTACCGTTCAAAAGTTTGGGGTCACCCAAACAATTTAGTGGAATAGCCTTCATTTCTAAGAACAAGAATAGACTGTCGAGTTTCAGATGAAAGTTCTCTTTTTCTGGCCATTTTGAGCGTTTAATTGACCCCACAAATGTGATGCTCCAGAAACTCAATCTGCTCAACGGAAGGTCAGTTTTGTAGCTTCTGTAACGAGCTAAACTGTTTTCAGATGTGTAAACATGATTGCACAAGGGTTTTCTAATCATCAATTAGCCTTCTGATCCAATGAGCAAACATATTGTACCATTAGAACACTGGAGTGATAGTTGCTAGAAATGGGCCTCTATACACCTATGTAGATATTGCACCAAAAACCAGACATTTGCAGCTAGAATAGTCATTTACCACATTAGCAATGTATAGAGTGTATTTCTTTAAAGTTAAGACTAGTTTAAAGTTATCTTCATTGAAAAGTACAGTGCTTTTCCTTCAAAAATAAGGACATTTCAATGTGACCCCAAACTTTTGAACGGTAGTGTATATCTTGTCAAGGATACGAGTATGGAAGTTGCACAAATAAGATGCCAAAAACCAGAATGAAGGACTTTTTTCTCCTCCACAATGTAAATTTGAAAATGTGGACGTTATATTCTTCTTCCTAGGGGGGGTTAACAATATATTTGAGAAGCACTGAGTTACAGAAACAGTACCAACACTTTTCTGAAGAAGATTGGTTGGATGTTGAGCTTTGTTACTTTTTTTCCTCTTCAGATGATTTCAAATAAAACCCAGCCATCAATCACCGTGCTAACATATTACCAAGAGTGGTCGAAGGGAACAAATTAATGTTTATATGTGTCCCAATTACATATTAAACTTTGTTAAACATTACCCACTGAGGACATGTTTGCTCTCCTTCCTCGGACACAAACATCATCATCTTTTAAACCTTATTTAAAGACAGGACATGAAGTTATTTACTTACATATTCATATCGCCCAGCTGCACACCAACACCAGCCATTAACAACATTCTCCATATGTGCTGTGATGTTAAATATAATGTACATGTAATCAGGGCCGGCCCGTGGCATAGGCCGTATAGGCAAATGCTAAGGGCGCCGTCCATCAAGGGGCGCCACGCCAGTGCCACAAAAGTTGGAGAAAAAAAAAAGTGGGTACTCTTATTTCTAAATACAAAAAATAATCCCACGTTAATTAAAATGCAAAGTAAAGCCTATTTAATAGAAATATTATTTGTTACAACATTACACCCCTCCCCCTCTCCCTCCGCACGGTGCGCCCCCTCCCTTCCCGTATCATGACTCTTTTTGGACGTCACCACATAAAAAAATCAACACAAGATGTCAAAACGGCCAAAACTGTCAGGTGCCCAGGGAAGAAAAAAGAGAAAAGAAGAGGAGGAGGAGAAACGAGAAAAAGACAGAGGTAGCAGGTAGGTAACGTTAGCCTACATGAAATTATTTGTCTGTTACAGAATGTGATAGTAACCTGGCTTTTTAGCATTAAGCTAATGTTACATGATTCGGCAATTGCTAATCAATAAATAGCTAGTTCTGTTTTAACATCGGGTTAATATTGTGGAGGGGGCTAAATTGTTATGGAAAATAATAATGTAACGTTAGGTAATTACAGTACTCCCACCTTACATTCCTCAGGGACATTTGTATTAGATCTTTTAAGCAGGGGTTTTTTGTTGACATTGTTATTGCCTTCTGGTTAGCTAATGTTTGCCTTGCAGGTAATAGTCACTTTTCCACCCCTTTATATATTAGGTATTGTTGTAAGCCTAGTTGTTAAAGTGCACATCATTAATGTTAATTAAGCAATATCACATGAGAGGGAATGCTGTTTTTTTTTATTTGAGCACTGCTGTGATTCGGTTAAAGATAATCATAACATAACATTCTCATATAATATGTTAATTTGCTTTCTTTAAGTAAAAAAAAGGTCAAAGACAAAGCTATTCGGTTTCTTGTGAGTATATACACTTCACTGCCGATGTGGGGGGGGTGGGGGGGGGGGGGGGGCACCTAAAATCTTGCCTAGGGCGCCAGATTGGTTAGGGCCAGGCCTGCATGTAATATATCACTATATTGATGGATAGATAACTTATATTAGTATAATGTCATCTAATGTGTTTCATTTCTCCATAGCTCGTGTAATAAATACATTTGCTTACACACACAAAAGCATTGTCTACTACATTAATAACAAAATATCCTTTTGAGGTTAATTAGGAATATTTACACTATTTGTTAGGTATAATTCATCCTATTTAAAGCCACACTTCACCCGGCCAGGCCTAATGACAGAGTTAGAGATGAAAAATTAGATTAACGCGATTTTACCACACTATTGGTGTCTTCATGTATTTCTTCTGAAAAATCAGATCTAAAAACTATTGCAGTCCACTTCATTCAAAACTACATTAAGCCTACTAAGCGACAAAAAATTGCCGCGCTCAAAAAGGTCTTAAGTCAAATATTATCATGTTTTATGTTCTTTTAGTAAGAAAAAAACATTTTTTTTTTATGATGGGGAAAAACAAAATATGCATGATTTCCAAAAAACAGTTGCAAAGTAGAACAGCCATTATTAAAGGCCTACTGAAAGCCACTACTAGCGACCACGCAGTCTGATAGTTTATATATCAATGATGAAATCTTAACATTGCAACACATGCCAATACGGCCGGGTTAACTTATAAAGTGACATTTTAAATTTCCCGCTAAACTTCCGGTTGAAAACGTCTATGTATGATGACGTATGCGCGTGATGTCAATGGTTGAAACGGAAGTATTCGGACACCATTGGATCCAATACAAAAAGCTCGGTTTTCAACGCAAAATTTCACAGTATTCTGGACATCTGTGTTGGTGAATCTTTTGCAATTTGTTTAATGAACAATTAAGACTGCAAAGAAGAAAGTTGTAGGTGGGATCGGTGTATTAGCGGCTGGCTGCAGCAACACAACCAGGAGGACTTTGACTTGGATAGCAGACGCACTATCCGACGCTAGCCGCCGACCGCATCGATGATCGGGTGAAGTCCTTCGTCGCACCGTCGATCGCTGGAACGCAGGTGAGCACGGGTGTTGATGAGCAGATGAGGGCTGGCTGGCGTAGGTGGAGAGCTAATGTTTTTAGCATAGCTCTGTGAGGTCCCGTAGCTAAGTTAGCTTCAATGGCGTCGTTAGCAACAACATTGTTAAGCTTCGCCAGGCTGGAAAGCATTAACCGTGTAGTTACATGTCCATGGTTTAATAGTATTGTTGATTTTCTGTTTATCCTTCCAGTCAGGGGTTTATTTCTTTTGTTTCTATCTGCAGTTAAGCCCGATGCTATCACGTTAGCTCCGTAGCTAAAGTGCTTCGCCGATGTATTGTCATGGAGATAAAAGTCACTGTGAATGTCCATTTCGCGTTCTCGACTCTCATATATAAGAGGATATAGTATCCGAGGTGGTTTAAAATACAAATCCGTGATCCACAATAGAAAAAGGAGAGATTGTGGAATCCAATGAGCCAGCTTGTGCCTAAGTTACGGTCAGAGCGAAAAAAGATACGTCCTGCACTGCACTCTAGTCCTTCACTCTCACGTTCCTCATCCATGAATCTTTCATCCTCGCTCAAATTAATGGGGGTAATCGTCGCTTTCTCGGTCTGAATCGCTCTCGCTGCTGGTGTAAACAATGGGGAAATGTGAGGAGCCTTTCAACCTGCGACGTCACGCTACTTCCGGTACAGGCAAGGCTTTTTTTAATCAGCGAGCAAAAGTTGCAAACTTTATCGTCGATGTTCTCTACTAAATCCTTTCAGCAAAAATATGGCAATATCGCGAAATGATCAAGTATGACCCATAGAATGGATCTGCTATCCCCGTTTAAATTAAAAACATTTCATTTCAGTAGGCCTTTAAGTCCAAAATTCCTTAAAAAAAACAACTGATTTTGATGCATTATTATTTTTGTAACTATGATAGTTTTTTCCCTTCTAAGTGACAAAAAATGCGCTCAAAAAAGTCTCAAGTAAGTCGTATGTTATTATTTTTTCAAACTTTCTACGCTTTATATTTTTCTACAGCTTTAGACACACAGTATCCATACATATAAAGTTTTTATAAATTTGTAATAGTTTTTTGTTTTTTTTACGTTTTATGCTCTCTTTGTAAAAAATAACACTTTTTATGATGGGAAAAACACAAAATATGCAAGATTTTCCAAAAACAATTTGCAAAGTGGAATACTTTAGATGAGGTAGTTAAAGCCTTCAATAAGTCAACAATTCACAACACTGATTTTGATGCATTATTATTTTTGGAACTACGACAGTTTTTTTTCTTCTCAAAAAACTCACACCATCCCTCCTTTGCCGAAAAACAGTCGCGCTCAAAAAAAAAGAGTAAATCATAGATTTGTTTTTTGTTTTTTTTTGTTTTCATGTTTATTTCGAATATGTAGACAAAACAAAAACAAACAAATTTTGCAAAAACAACAAAAAAGCCATTCAAGAATGAATAACCAAAACAATAATAATAATAATAATAGTAATAATAAAAAGCAAAAAGAAACAAGAAATGAAAATAAACATTATTAATATTAGATTTTTTTTTTAAACTTTAAACGCTTTAAATTCTTCAGCAGCTTCAAATATATCCAGAGATATAAAGTTGTTACATATTTGTAATGTTCTTTTAATGTTTTATGCACTTTTTGTACAAAAACAAAACAAAAAATATGCAATTTTTTTTTGTAAACGAGTTGCAAAGTGGAATAAATTAGATGAGGTAATTACAGCCTCTAAAAGGTCAATAATTTAGAACGCCGCACATTTTGATGCATTAATATTATTTTTGGAACTACGACAGTTTTTCCAGAAACTCACACTCTTCCTCCTTATGGTCAAACTCAAAAAAGCGTTAGATAAGTCATAAATACTTTTCTTTTTTTGTTTTCAACACTTCCCGGGCACAGCCACCGCTGCTGCTCACTGCTCCCCTCACCTCCCAGGGGGTTATCAAAGGTGATGGGTCAAATGCAGAGAACAAATTTCGTCACACCTAGTGTGTGTGTGACAATCATTGCTACTTTAACTTGAACTTAAATTCGCCCAGGTCTGAACTAGTGGTGGAGAGGTGTAATTACACCCAAAACCAATTTTTTTTTTTTTTTTCTTCTTTTTTTTCTTCTTCTTGTATTTCCGAGGGACAAGCTTAGATTCATTCAGTATTCATGGTAAAAAACTAATGTAACATGTCAGGGTTTCAGTATATTGTGACAATGGGAGTCAATAGGTGACCAAAATGGGAAAAGGGATTAAGTGTGTAGTCAATTAATTATTTGGAATAACTTTGCAAAAGGTGCCATTTTAAAGAATAACTTTGGGCAAATTTCAGCCCTCTATACCTTGAAATTTAACTGATTAGTCTAAGATGAAAAAAAAGACCTATTTTCGGTCAAAGGTTACTCAAGGGTTAAATAAACTCCTTTCCGAACATGTCGATAACAGTGTAAACATACGTCAGTCTACAAACCCTGTTTCCATATGAGTTGGGAAATTGTGTTGGATGTAAATATAAACGGAATACAATGATTTGCAAATCCTTTTCAACCCATATTCAAATGAATGCACCGGTGGCAATAAATACTGATAAAGTTGAGGAATGCTCATCAAATACTTATTTGGAACATCCCACAGGTGAACAGGCAAATTGGGAACAGGTGGCTGCCATGATTGGGTATAAAAGTAGATTCCATGAAATGCTCAGTCATTCACAAACAAGGATGGGGCGAGGGTCACCACTTTGTACACAAATGCCTGAGCAAATTGTTGAACAGTTTAAGAAAAACCTTTCTCAAGCAGCTATTGCAAGGAATTTAGGGATTTCACCATCTACGCTCCGTAATATCATCAAAGGGTTCCGAGAATCTGGAGAAATCACTGCACGTAAGCAGCTAAGCCCGTGACCTTCCATCCCTCAGGCTGTACTGCATCAACAAGCCACATCAGTGTGTAAAGGATATCACCACATGGGCTCAGGAACACTTCAGAAACCCACTGTCAGTAACTACAGTTGGTCGCTACATCTGTAAGCGCAAGTTAAAACTCTCCTATGCAAGGCGAAAACCGTTTATCAACAACACCCAGAAACGCCGTCGGCTTCGCTGGGCCTGAGCTCATCTAAGATGGACTGATACAAAGTGGAAAAGTGTTCTGTGGTCTGACGAGTCCACATTTCAAATTGTTTTTGGAAACTGTGGACGTCATGTCCTCCGGACCAAAGAGGAAAAGAACCATCCGGATTGTTCTAGGCGCAAAGTGTAAAAGCCAGCATGTGTGATGGTATGGGGGTGTATTAGTGCCCAAGACATGGGTAACTTACACATCTGTGAAGGCACCATTAATGCTGAAAGGTACATACAGCTTTTGGAGCAACATATGTTGCCATCCAAGCAACGTTACCATGGACGCCCCTGCTTATTTTAGCAAGACAATGCCAAGTCACGTGTTACATCAACGTGGCTTCATAGTAAAAGAGTGCGGGTACTAGACTGGCCTGCCTGTAGTCCAGACCTGTCTCCCATTGAAAATGTGTGGCGCATTATGAAGCCTAAAATAGCACAAGGGAGACCCCCGGACTGTTGAACAACTTAAGCTGTACATCAAGCAAGAATGGGAAAGAATTCCACCTGAGAAGCTTCAAAAATGTGTCTCCTCAGTTCCCAAACCTTTACTGAGTGTTGTTAAAAGGAAAGGCCATGTAACACAGTGGTGAACATGCCCTTTCCCAACTACTTTGGCACGTGTTGCAGCCATGAAATTCTAAGTTAATTATTATTTGCAAAAAAAAAATAAAGTTTATGAGTTTGAACATCAAATATGTTGTCTTTGTAGTGCATTCAATTGAATATGGGTTGAAAATGATTTGCAAATCATTGTATTCCGTTTATATTTACATCTTACACAATTTCCCAACTCATATGGAAACGGGGTTTGTAACTTTCTTATGCACGTTCAAAATAAACCAACTATTGGCCTAATAATATTGTACTGTATATAAATAAACATGTTCATGCACATGTTTAAAAGACCCACGCAGGGTGACCTTGCAGCCTGGCTATTCAACTGAATTGTTCCAGGAGAGCACATTTCCAGGAAGATAAGGACCGGGCGTGGGGTCAAACTTGTCCCTTCACTGTCATTTTGAGAAGCAGCATTCTCTGTAGTGGACATTTGTTTTTGGTACACAGAGAAAAATGTCAGCGTTATGCAAAAGACAAGTGTTAAAATGTCAACGCAAGGACGTGATGACACTGCTCCAACACTATCAGTTTATTATTATGTACTAATTTGCTGCAAACATTTCTAAAGTCTCTCCTAAATGTTGAACTGAACACACCAGTTGAATAGCCTGCTTTACGGGAATTAAACATCATCACAATTAAGCATTCACTAATAACAAAGCATTGTCCATGATAGGTATGTAAAAATAAAAAATAAAATAAAAAATTCGACTGAATGATGAAAAATTAAAAAAATTAAAAATAAATGAAAAAAATCAATAATCTTATTTATTTATTTTTTTAAATCTGTCCTTTCTCGCTACTCAGGCACATCATATTGTTGCTGTAAATGCCCATATTTTTCGGACTATAAGTCGCAGGTTTTTTTCATAGGGGGTGCGACTTATACTCAGGAGCGACTTATGTGTGAAATGATTAACACATTAGCGTAAAATATCAAATAATATTATTTATCTCATTCACGTAAGAGACTAGACGTATAAGATTTCATGGGATTTAGCGATTAGGAGTGACAGATTGTTTGGTAAACGTATAGCATGATCTATATGTTATAGTTATTTGAATGACTCTTACCATAATATGTTACGTTAACATATCAGGCACGTTCTCAGTTGGTTATTTATGCCTCATATAACGTACACTTATTCAGCCTGTTGTTCACTATTCTTGATTTATTTCAAATTGCCTTTCAAATGTCTATTCTTGCTGTTGGCTTTTATCAAATAAATGTCCCCCAAAAATGCGACTTATACTCCAGTGCGACTTATATATGTTTTTTTCCTTCTTTATTATGCATTTTCGGCCAGTGCGACTTATACTCCAGAGCGACTTATACTCCAAAAAATACGGTAAGTGCGGGATACGTCTCTTGCTGCCTTGTTTGTATTTCACTCAATTAAGTCAATCAATCAATCAATGTTTACTTATATAGCCCTAAATCACGAGTGTCTCAAAGGGCTGCACAAGCCACAACGATTATTATATTGTATTTCACTCAATTAAGTATTTGGTTGGAATTAGAAATGTCCAATAATATCAATATTATTGATATTAACGGCCAATAAATGCTTTAAAATGTAATATTGGAAATTATCGGTATCGGTTTCAAAAAGTAAAATGTATGACTTTTTAAAAGGCCGCTGTGTACACGGAAGTAGGGAGAAGTAGAGAGCGCCAATAAACCTTAAAGGCACTGCCTTTGCGTGCCGGCCCAGTCACATAATATCTACGGCTTTTTACATACACAAGTGAATGCCATGCATACTTGGTCAACAGACAAAAAGGTCACACTGAGGGTGGCCGTATAAACAACTTTAAAGGCCTACTGAAATGAAATTGTTTTATTTAAACGGGGATAGCAGATCCATTCTATGTGTCATACTTGATAATTTTGCGATATTGCCATATTTTTGCTGAAAGGATTTAGTATAGAACAACGACGATAAAGTTTGCAACTTTTGGTCTCTGATAAAAAAAAGGCTTGCCCCTACCGGAAGTAGCGTGACGTCAGTTGTTCACTTCCTCATATTTTCCTATTGTTTTCAACGCAGCTAGAGCTATTCGGACCGAGAAAGCGACGATTACCCCATTAATTTGAGCGAGGATGAAAGATTCGTGGATGAGGAACGTTAGAGTGAAGGACTAGAATGCAGTGAAAGACATATCTTTTTTCGCTCTGACCGTAACTTAGGTACAAGCTGGCTCATTGGATTCCACACTTTCTCCTTTTTCTATTGTGGATCACGGATTTGTATTTTAAACCACCTCGGATACTATATCCTCTTGGAAATGAGAGTCGAGAACGCGAAATGGACATTCACAGTGACTTTTATCTCCACGACAATACATCGACGAAGCTCTTTAGCTACGGAGCTAACGTGATAGCATCGGGCTTAAATGCAGATATAAACAAAATAAATGAATCCATGACTGGAAGGATAGACAGAAAATCAACAATACTATTAAACCATGTACATGTAACTACACGGTTAATAATTCTCAGCCTGGCAAAGCTTAACAATGCTGTTGCTAACGACGCTAAGGCTAACTTAGCAACTTAGCAACAGGACCTCACAGAGCTATGATAAAAACATTAGCGCTCCACCTACGCCAGCCAGCCCTCATCTGCTCATCAACACCCATGCTCACCTGCGTTCCAGCGATCGACGGCGCGACGAAGGACTTCACCCCAACACAGATACGGTTGGCGGCTAGCATCGGCTGGCGCGTCTGCTATCCAAGTAAGTCCTTCTTGTTTTGTTGCTACAGCCAGCCGCTAATACACCGATCCCACCTACAACTTTCTTCTTTGCAATCTCCATTGTTCATTAAACAAATTGCAAAAGATTCACCAACACAGATGTCCAGAATACTGTGGAATTTTGAAATGAAAACAGAGCTTTTTGTATTGGCTTCAATGGGCTACCGATACTCCTGTTTCACTGGCTACGTCACGCGCATACGTCATCATCCAAAGGCGTTTTCAACCGGAAGTTTCCCGGGAAATTTAAAATTGCACTTTATAAGTTAACCCGGCCGTATTGGCATGTGTTGCAATGTTAAGATTTCATCATTGATATATAAACTATCAGACTGCGTGGTCGGTAGTAGTGGCTTTCAGTAGGCCTTTAACACTGTTACAAATATGCGCCACACTGTGAACCCACACCAAACAAGAATGGCAAACACATTTCGGGAGAACATCCGCACCGTAACACAACGTAAACACAACAGAACAAATACCCAGAAACCCTTGCAGCACTAACTCTTCCGGGACGCTACAATATACACCCCTGCTACCCCCGCCCCCCCCCCCCCCCAACTCAACCCCGCCCGCCCCCCAACCCCGCCCACCTCAACCTCCTCATGCTCTCTCAGGGAGAGCATGTCCCAAATTCCAAGCTGCTGTTTTGAGGCATGTTAAAAAAAATAATGCACTTTGTGACTTCAATAATAAATATGGCAGTGCCATGTTGGCATTTTTTTCCATAACTTGAGTTGATTTATTTTGGAAAACCTTGTTACATTGTTTAATGCATCCAGCGGGGCATCACAACAAAATTAGGCTTAATAATGTGTTCATTCCACGACTCTATATATCGGCATCGGTTGATATCAGAATCTGTAATTAAGCGTTGGACAATATCGGAAATCGGCAAAAAAGCCATTATCGGAAATCTCTAGTTAGAATTGTATTAAACAAAACCAGTTTCCTTTGAAGTCATATAAAAATGTGTCAGAGCTGCAGGGAGGTAGTTAATCATATAACTGGCACCTTCTTTTAAAAAAAGTATTGACTTTGAATCGAAAATCGATTCTGAATAGAATAGTTCCCCCCATGAATCGAATCGAATCGAGTGGTGCCAAAAGATCCACAGTCCTAGTCCTGGTCTGTGGGTACGGTGTGTGCAGTGCATCCGGAAAGTGTTCACAGCGCTTCACTTTTTCCACATTTTGTGATGTTACAGTTATGAAACTTATGTTTTAATGATGTTAAAAATAAAAAAATAAAGATAATGTATTGACATGAATAGGTTTAATACACTAAACTTCAGCATAGTGATAAAAATAAGTGGATTGTTTATTGTGTTGCTGGAAGTAATATAATTCATATGGTGCTGGGATACGCCTGATTTCCGACTTTCAAAGCTCCTCTTGGAACACCATTTGTCAAATCCTGGTTACGGCCGTGTCCACGTGTGATTTTTTAATTTTTCTATTTTCAGGAAATATGCAAAAAAAGCAAAAAAATAAAACCTTTTCACATTGTCATTATGGGGAATTTTCTGTAGAATTTTGGAGGACAAACATGACTTTTTATTTTGGAATAAGGCCGTAACATAAAAATATGTGGAGAAAGTGAAGTGCTGGGAATACTTTCCGGATGCACAGTACAACTTTTAACCTGCAAGTGTGAAAGGAGGGCCTACCTGGAAAAGGGTGGAGTGCCATCTCCGGGTTGGGGAGGAGATCTTGCCCCAAGTGGAGGAATTCAAGTACCTGGGAGTCTTGTTCACGAGTGACGGAAGAGTGGATGGCGAGATGGACAGGCGGATCGGTGCGGCGTCTTCTTCAGTACACTGCAACAACTGAAATCTAAGTAAGATGAAATATCTCAAATAAGGGTGATATTTGCTTATTTTCTGTCTGATAAGATCATTCTTCTCACTAAGCAGATTTTGTTTTAAGTGTTTTGGTCCTAAATGATCTCAGTAAGATATTACAGCTTGTTGCTGAGATTTGATGACCTATATTGAGTAAAACATGCTTGAAACTAGAATATCAACTGTTGCAAAGCTGTGTCATCAACACTCACAAGTTAAAAACTACTTTTTTAAAGTAATCATTTCGTATTTCAAGCATGAAAAAAAAATTTCATGATTTTGACACAATTGTGTCTCATAATTAAAACAGATGACAGCCAAATGGACTTTGCTGTTTTATTTCCAATGAAACAATAGAAAACACGTACTCATATAGTAGTACAGTTGGCACAGTACAGTAAACTGACAGTTAATATTTAAACATTTAACATTTCTAACTATTTTGAACAGAAATAGTTCATGCACATTCAGGTAAATTCTTCAAAAATACAATTACATTTTTTTTTGGCCGGGGGCCGGGCTGTATATATGCACACTAATTGACTGAAAGAGCACGCACTTGGCGCAATGATGTCATGTTATCCATGGAAAAATGCATTTTTAGACAATATGATTTGCCTGAGCGGCTAGGAGACCCCGAGAGTAACAAGCGCTTGCCTTGTTGCCTTTCCATTAAGAACAATAAATTAGTTTTTAGTATAAGTTTGCTGGTTTCAAGAAATGTAATGCTGAGCACATATCATTATGTCAAGATAATGGCACTAGCATTTACTTCATTTAAGAATATTTTTCAACATATTGAGCAAAAAGGCCTCTTTTTTTTCTACCAAGAAAAGTGCACTTGTTATTAGTGAGAATATACTTCTTTTAAGGTATTTTTGGGTTCATTGAAGTTAGCTAAATTTACTTGTTTTGGAAAGTCTTGACAAGCCAAATTTTCTTGTTCTATTGGCAGACAATTTTGCTTAGTTCAAATAAAATACCCCTCATTTTTGTATTTTTTTTTCTTGTTTTTGAACACTGACTCTTTGCAGTGAACTCCATTTAAAGAATATTCTTCTACACTGCAAAAACTGAACTCTAAGTAAGATGAAATATGTCAAATAAGGGTGATATTTGCTTATTTTCTGTCTGATAAGATAATTCTTCTCACTAAGCAGATTTTACGTTAGAGTCTTTTACTTGTTTTAAGTGCTTTGGTCCTAAATGATCTCAGTAAGATATTACAGCTTGTTGCTGAGATTTGATGACCTATATTGAGTAAAACATGCTTGAAACTACAATATCAACTGTTGCAAATGTCACGATCGGGTCGCAGCTTGCTGTGCGGTTGTTCTCCCAAGATGCAAAAAGGACGGCTCTGGACGAAGGCGTAAAGGTAGGGTTTGACTTATTAGACATAAATCACCCAACTAGCAAAACACAGGCACAGAACAAAAAAGGCAGGCGTGCCTACAAACACGTGAAGCTAAGAATTAACAGAAGCTATGGCATGGAACAAGGAAACTTACTGTACTTGCGAACAGTGTGACATAAACAATGAAGCCAGGCCGACTGACTAGCAAAGACAAACTTAAATAATGCCTCTGATTAGTGCTCGGGAAGCAGGTGAGCGGGCGAGCACTAATCAGAGACAGGTGAACACAATGAGTCGCCATGGTGCCAAAACAAACAAGGAAGCGCAAACGGGAACTAAAGAAGTCCAAAACTAACAGAACATAACTAAACAAAACATGATCCGGACCACGGATCATGACAGCAAAGCTGTGTCATCAACACTCACAAGTATAAAACTACTTTTTTAAAGTAATCATTTCTTATTTCAAGCATGAAAAAAAAAAATCATGACGCCGAGCGCATATCATTATGTCAAGATAATGGCACTAGCATTTACTTCATTTAAGAATATTTTTCAACATATTGAGCAAAAAGGTCTCATTTTTTTCCATCAAGAAAAGTGCACTTGTTATTAGTGAGGATATACTTATTTTAAGCTATTTTTGGGTTCATTGAGGTTAGCTAATTTTACTTGTTTTGGTAAGTCTTGACAAGCCAAATTTTCTTGTTCTATTGGCAGATAATTTTGCTTAGTTCAAATAAAATACCCCTCATTTTAGGGTTTTTTCCCTTGTTTTTGAACACTGACTTTTTGCAGCCACCCGAACGCCTCCCTAGGGAGGTGTTTGGGGCACATCTGACCCAGGACACTTTGGGATGACTACAATATGTCTCCCGGCTGGCTTGGGAACGCCTCGGGATCCCCCGGGAGGAGCTGGACCAAGTGGCTGGGGAGAGGGAAGTCTGGGCTTCTCAGCTTAGGCTGCTGCCCGCGCGACCCGACCTCGGATAAGCGGAAGAAGATGGATGGCCTACCATTTTAACTTTGATCCAAACCAAAACAGGCTGAGTTCTTTTAAAACAAGGGAAACTGTCACTGCTGTGTTAGACCATTGTTCGGGGAAGCCATAGTGATCACATGTGTCCAACGCTTCTTAATCACCACAAAACAGAGGAAAGTGTGACAAACAGAGCTGCGTGCAAACAAGAGTTCTTTGCTACAAACACAGGACTGAGTGTGGACACTAGTATTTGGTTTGGGTCTGCAGGGTTGTAAAAGGTCATCTGTGATGCGTAGCAAACGACTTTTCTATTAAATGTTTTCAGTGATGTTTACAATCCACCACAGAAGTGAGGCCAGTCATTGGAAGACAACAAGCCATCAAACACAAACACACAAAGGCCAAGGTTCACTGTTGCATACCCCTTCAGATTCGACGAACTCTGGTTAAAGTGTGACAGGACTCAACTTGTTTAACCCGGTGGCATATAAAACATACGCCAGTCATCACCTGCAACTAGACTTCCTCTGGCAGCCATGAGGGTCATCAATTTAGTACGTGCTCTTTTGCGTCATCATTCAAACATGTATCCGTGTTTAAATCTTAATTTGTTTATTTCCAATTCAGGGTCCGGACCCGTCGTTGGCATATCGGCCAAATCCGACAAATAATGGCAAGGAAAAGGAAGACTTCAGGAACTTTGAGGTAACATTCCGTTATTTATGGCGAATGATTGACATTCATGTGAAAGTAAAGTCGTATTGAGTTAGTATCACTCTATCTAAATGCATCTCAGCCACAATGTAAAGATGTGACAACATTAATTTGACTTCATTAAAAACCTTTAATGACAATTTAAGACCTTCCCCCACAAAGCAGATCATAATAAAAAAAACAATATTGTAAAGATGTTAAGTTCATCTATTAATTTCTATGAATTGTGGTGGTAGTTGTGCAATGGTGTAGCAGTACATTAGTGTTACTTATTAATACCTCACAACTGAGCATTATTATGTATTTAATAGTGCCGTCAAATTATTTATTCTACAATCGGATTAATCATTTGGATGCGAATTAATCACGTTTACATAATTTATATCAACCTAAAAAAAAATATTGTTTATATTATATACAAATATATCAGTATATATTATATACTGTATATATGATTTGTAAATATTAAATATATACAGAGGTGGGTAGTAACGTGCTACATTTACTCCGTTACATCTACTTGAGTAACTTTTGGGATAAATTGTACTTCTAAGAGTAGTTTTAATGCAACATACTTTTACTTGAGTATATTTATAGAGAAGAAACGCTACTTTTACTCCACTCCATTTATCTACATTCAGCTCGCTACTCACTACTGATTTTTATCCATCTGTTAATGCACGCTTTGTTTGTTTTGGTTTGTCAGACAGACCTTCAAAGTAGGATCTGTCGCATGCCTGCGTTTCACCAATCAAATACAGTCACTGGTGACGTTTGACTCCGTTTCACCAATCAAATGCAGTCACTGGTGACGTTTGACTCCGTTTCACCAATCAAATGCAGTCACTGGTGACGTTTGACTCCGTTTCACTAATCAGATGCAGTCACTGGTGACGTTTGACTCCGTTTCACCAATCAAATGCAGTCACTGGTGACGTTTGACTCCATTTCACCAATCAAATACAGTCACTGGTGACGTTTGACTCCGTTTCACCAATCAAATGCAGTCACTGGTGACGTTTGACTCCGTTTCACCAATCAAATGCAGTCACTGGTGACGTTTGACTCCGTTTCACCAATCAAATGCAGTCACTGGTGACGTTTGACTCCGTTTCACCAATCAAATGCAGTCACTGGTGACGTTTGACTCCGTTTCACCAATCAAATGCAGTCACTGGTGACGTTTGACTCCGTTTCACCAATCAAATGCAGTCACTGGTGACGTTTGACTCCGTTTCACCAATCAAATGCAGTCACTGGTGACGTTTGACTCCGTTTCACCAATCAAATGCAGTCACTGGTGACGTTTGACTCCGTTTCACCAGTCAAATGCAGCCACTGGTGACGTTTGACTGCGTTTAACCGATCAAACAGAGCCAGGCGGTCACGTGATTAACTGCACATAAAGTTTCAGCGGCAACAAGCTTAAGCTTACATGAACTCAACATCAAATTTGAGGAAGCACATGGCGGTAAGTAACGTTAGTAGATATTTTGGCTGTCACCGTAGGCTGATGTTAGCTTCCCTGCTATGAATCACTGTCAAATGTACATCGTGTGGGGACATTTATTAACGCACTGCAGCCTCATAGAGAGACAGACAAAGACACACACACACACACACACGCACGCACACACACACACACACACACACCAATCGGAAGTGCACAGTGTGTTCCCAGATGTAGACCACACCTTTCAGTTTATGGTTTGCGTAAAGGCTAACTTGTTATTTTCCTTTGTAATCTCTGTTTACTGAGCCTATGGTGCTGTTAAGTTGCTGGGTTTCACTATGTAAAGCGCTTTGAGTCACTAGAGAAAAGCGCTATATAAAATATAATTGATTGATTGAGTTATTGTGTCTCAATTTGCCTTAATTTTTTTTATGTTAATGTAATATTATTTAATATATATTATTGTTTTAGTTGCTTAAGAGATATTCCTGGCTCTGAATTTGCTCATTGCTATTTTTATGTTTTTGTGCATTATTTGTTGCCGTCATCATTAAACGAACAGGTTACTCATCAGTTACTCAGTACTTGAGTAGTTTTTTCACAACATACTTTTTACTTTTACTCAAGTAAATATTTGGGTGACTACTCCTTACTTTTACTTGAGTAATACATCTCTAAAGTAACAGTACTCTTACTTGAGTACAATTTCTGGCTACTCTACCCACCTCTGTATATATGTTATATTTTATATTGCTACTATGGTATATTTTTAGTCTACTTTATACCTTTTTTGTTCGCCCTCTTCTTGTGCCCTTGTGTGCATTATCCTTTCCATCCTTTGTAACTGAGCTACTGTTTGGAACAATTTCCCTTGTGGATCAATAAAGTTTGTCTAAGTCTAAAAGACCCCAATATTTTGGCACAATTGCAATGTTATTGTCAGAACATGAAATGTTTTACTTATATGCACGTTGTTTATTTGCTCAAAACCTGCTAACATTTTTATTTTAACTCCTGTCGGGGTTTATTTTGAAGAGAAATTTGCTAGCGGTCACTCCAGTGAGAGTTTCCTTACTCATCTTTGTAAGATGTGCGCTCAAAAAAATGTGTGATTAATCTGCAACCATACATGCTTAATGTGAGGTTTTGTGTTAATCACCTGAGTTAACTGGTTATTTTTTGGACAGCCCGAGTATGTATTCATTGATTGTCCAGCTTTTTAAAAAAAATGGGATGATATTCAATTGTGCAAGTGTACATAATAATGTAGCTAATAAAGATGAGTCAAACAGAAATATTGATGTATTCTAACTTTAAGGTAACTCAGGTGTGACCACATGTTTCAGAGCGGAAGCCTAACGGAGCGCGTGTTCAACACGTACAAGCTGATGCACACCAACCAGAGGGTGGACTTTGTAAGGCAAAAGGTGAGAACGACAACATCTGGAAAGACTAATCGCAGCTCAATTTTCTGTGTACTGTGATTTGCAGTAGTCTAAAAAGTCTAAAATGATTAAAAAAAACTAGATGGAACAACAGTTCATCTGTTGTTCCTATTTAAAATCAGTGTTGAACTAAAAACAAAGACGTGTCACTGTGAGCTTAAAATAAGGCATCAGGTCACTGGGGTGAGCGTTCCAATTTACAATTGGGCCAAATTCAATTATTTCTGTCTTGTTTAGTTTAGTCTTTATTTGAAGGGACAATGCACAGAGACATTAAGCTAAAAGACGTATGTTCTGTAACAGATTATAGCTAAGTAGCTCATTTCCATCTGCAGTCCCTGGTTACCTAAATTAAGAATATACACAAACATGCAATACAATTATAACAGTAAAATCATACTAGAGCAGTGGTCCCCAACCTTTTTGTAGCTGCAGACCGGTCAACGTGCTGTATTTTTTTTTGTCATAAAGAAATACAATCATGTGTGCTTACGGACTGTATCCCTGCAGACTGTATTGATCTATATTGATATATAATGTATATATTGTGTTTTTTATGTTGATTTAATTTAAAAAAAAAATAATAATAATAATTTCTTGTGCGGCCCGGTACCAATCGGTCCACGGACCGGTACCGGGCCGCGGCCCGGTGGTTGGGGACCACTGTACTAGAGCATGTAATCAAATTAAGAAATGTCATAAAATGCCTGAATTCTGATTGGATAGAAACTCTATAACCTAAAAACAACAGCGCTGGAAGGAGCATAATATGACACCAAGAGAATATTAATACTTTGAGATATTTACGGAAAGTAAATAAAAAATGACTTCTATATTTAATTATGATCACGATTTGTGGTTATATTAGGCCTAGCTGGCTCTGACGACACACCACTGCGGCTAAAATTGTTCGGGACTTAACGGGCACATTTTGCATGTAAACTTTGGCTAAATTCAAAAACATTCTGGTGCTATGGACCTTTCAATTGAAACATTCCACTGCACATGCCAAAAGTTCTACACGGCAGCGATACCTTTAGGGTGACGCCGTGTCCTCTGGCTCTCCTGCAGCACTTGAAATGGAGCAATTGCAACCACGGCGAGATGTCAATGATGGACGCCATCATGTCCCTGGACCAGCTAGTGGACGAGTCCGATCCGGATGTGGACTTCCCCAACTCTTACCATGCCTTCCAGGCAGCTGAGGGCATCCGCAGAGAGCACCCTGACAAAGGTACACAAAGGCCTAGTACATCTGATAGGATAATGTATAGTCAATACATCTGATAGGATAATGTATAGGTTCAGAGGTGAGAGGGGATAACAACACTAGTGCGTAAACAAGCTGTAGATGAAAAAAAAAACTGTACAAAGGAACTGTTTTGTCAAGTTTGGCACACGTTTTGACACACGTTTTGTCACCTTTTGTCATCTTTGTAACGTTTTGTGACTTTTTGTCATCTTTTGTCACGTTTTTTTACGTTTTGTCATTATTTGTCACGTTTTATCACTTTTTGTCATGTTTTGGTCACGTTTTGACACACGTTTTGTAACATTTTGTCATCCTTTGTCACGTTTTGTCACCTTTGTCATGTTTTGTCACCTTTTATCATCTTTTGTCACGTTTTGTCAACTTTTGTCACGTTTTGACATTTGTCACGTTTTCACCTTTTGTCGTGTTTTGTCACGTTTTGTCACCTTTTATCACTTTTTGTCACCTTTTGTCACATTTTAGTCACTTTTTGTCACCTTCTAGTATCTTTTGTCACGTTTTGTCATCTTTTGTCACGTTTTGTCATTATTTGTCACGTTTTATCACTTTTTGACACGTTTTGTCACCTTGTGTCACGTTTTGTCACCTTTTGTCATCTTTTGTCACGTTTTGTCATTATTTGTCACAGTTTATCACTTTTTGCCATATTTTGTCACGTTTTGACACATTTCTCACGTTTTGTCAAGTTTTGTCATCTTTTGTCACGTTTTGTCACCTTTTATCATCTTTTGTCACGTTTTGTCATTATTTGTCACAGTTTATCACTTTTTGCCATATTTTGTCACGTTTGTCACGTTTTGTCATCTTTTGTCACGTTTTATCATCTTTCGTCACGTTTTGTCCTTTGTCACGTTTTGTCATGTTTTGACACACATTTTATCATGTTTTGTCATCTTTTGTCACGTTTTGCCACGTTTTGGCATCTTTTGTCACGTGACTTGATGTAGATTATTATAAAAGGCTAACTGTCATAACCGTTTGTACATTTTACAGGGCAAAATAAGGTCTTCCAGTATCATGTCCTTGTTTCCAGAAAGAAAACATTTACCCTTGCAGATTCAGATCATCTCTCCTATGTCTTTTTCCCCCCAGAGTGGTTCCAGGTGGTGGGTCTGATTCATGATGTTGGGAAGACCATGGCTCTGTGGGATGAACCTCAAGTAATACGACACAACGGTTAGCGACCAGGCATCTTGTAATAGTTTGTGTATGTGCCCACAGTGGGCCGTGGTGGGTGACACGTTCCCTGTAGGCTGCAAGTTTCAAAAGTCCATCGTGTTCCGAGACAGCACCTTCCAGGAGAACCCGGATGAGATCAATCCCGACTACAAGTAGGATTTTTTTTGTTACCTCAAGACCCAAAACTCAGAATGTTATTAAAGTTTGATCGTCTGATTTCTTATGAAAATAGCATTAAAAAAATAGAGGAAAATGTGGTATGATGTAACGATACCAACTAATCTAAAGGGTATTTTGTATCTTATATATGTTTGTTTTGTTATATTCAGCTCTAAATATGGAATGTACAAACCAAACTGTGGACTAGACAAAGTCCTCATCTCCTGGGGTCATGATGGTGAGAAAAAACAAATAAACAAGAAAAATACTGACTTATCTCTTATAAGAGGGGTGTCCAAAATGCGGGCCCTAGCTCATTTTTATTGGCCCGCTACACATTCTAAAGATGATATAAACGCATACCAGATTAGGACATTACACACACAGAAAAAAAACTAAGAAAAAATGCAACTGGCCCAAGACGTGTGGGTCCTACTGTGGTTCTAGTTCTGCTGTACTGTACTTTGTGTACGGTCTCTGAGGATTTCCCTAAGTCCTGTCATGATGAACACGTGTACAAAGTTCTTGCAAGATATGGTAGCTTTTTGAGTGTCCCTTTAAAAGGTTGTAGTTTGAGGAATAATAATAAAAACAAATTAAATATTTCAATAATAATAATCCATATGGATTATATATTACACTATCTTGGTTTCCTATAACACAAAGTAAGATCTGGATGTTTTGTTCAGACAGTTTAGCACAGACCTGGGCAAATTAAGGCCCGTTAAACTTTTCAATCTGGCCCGCCGGATATTCCCAAATACTGGTTTTAGTTTTTTAAGATGGAAACTGCAGCTGCCATTATGATGTGCAGTCATGTTTTCTAATGACCGGAAGGTCTTGAACTATACTACCTTTCAAAAGTTTGGGGTCACATTGAAATGTCCTTAATTTTGAAGGAAAAGCACTGTACTTTTCAATAAAGATAACTTTAAACTAGTCTTAACTTTAAAGAAATACACTCTTTACATTGCTAATGTGGTAAATGACTATTCTAGCTGCAAATGTCTGGTTTTTGGTGCAATATCTACATAGGTGTATAGAGGCCCATTTCCAGCAACTATCACTCCAGTGTTCTAATGGTACAATGTGTTTGCTCATTGGCTCAGAAGGCTAATTGATGATTAGAAAACCCTTGTGCAATCATGTTCACACATCTGAAAACAGTTTACCTCATTACAGAAGCTACAAAACTGACCTTCCTTTGAGCAGATTGACTTTCTGGAGCATCACATTTGTGGGGTCAATTAAACGCTCAAAATGGCCAGAAAACCAAGGCCTGGTTTATGAAATATTGATTGACCTCCCGGTACATTGAAATGCATTTAGTATCTTCACTGTATAAAATGTATCCTTTAATTTTTATGCAAGCGGCTAACCCCCTGTAAAAGGTTTGGACACCCCTGTCTTATAAACTTACTGGCCACAAAAAAAAGGTTTAATATTCTGCCTTTCCAAAGATAATAATGTTTGTGTTCTCCAGAGTACCTTTACCAAGTGCTTAAGTTCAACAAGAGCCGCATCCCAGAGGAGGCGAGTATCCCTCAGTGTGGATGAGTCTCTTTCTCGGCGCACCGTCTCTTTGTCACGCATTTTGTCGCCGTGCTCTCCTCGCAGGGCTTGTACATGATCCGCTATCATTCCTTCTACCCGTGGCACTCCCACGACGACTACATGCACCTGTGTGATGACAAAGACCTGCAGATGCTCCCCTGGGTGAAAGAGTTCAAGTGAGTGACATGGCTCAAGAGAAGCACACAGTGTTAAGGATGTTTATGGATATGTGTGTGTGTGTGTGTGTTTACGCTCTCTGCAGCAAATTTGACCTCTACACAAAGGCGGAAGAGATGCCCGATGTGGAGAAGCTGCGGCCGTACTACCAATCACTGATTGACAAGTACTGTCCCGGACTACTGAGGTGGTGAACCGGCACAACAAGCGTTCATGAATCCATAGCCCTTCACTAAATCTATTCTAATTCACAGTACTTGTACAGCACAGTAGAAGTAAATGTTTTGTACGTATCGACAACGGTTGACTTTTTCAATGGTTTATTGTATTTGGATGTTATTTAAAAAGTGTGTTTTACTGTGCAGCGTTAATTCTGACACAGAAAGGCACGTTTGTGGTTAAGGAGAAAAAGTGCTGTGATCATTTTGTTTTGTTTGTAAGTGACAGAAAAAACAACCCATAAAAGGTGGCACAAAAAAAAAAAAAAAGAGTAGAAAAAGAAGTCTTGCATGCGGCGTCCTTTCACAATAAAATGAAATCAACCAGCGTGTTGTTTGATGAACAGCATGTACACAAGTGAGCCAGGTCAGAAAGTACAAATATATACACACACATACTTCTTTGCTCCATTAAGTTACATTTTGGTAACATCTCTCACTGTTCCTCCTCCTCCTCTTCCTCCTCCTCCTCATTGCTGATACTCTCTTTCTCATCATCTTCCTCCCCCTCATTCTCAAACTCTTCTTCCTCATCCTTTTCCTCTACATCCTCATCCCCCGTCTTTAGTCTAGCTGACGTTCCCAAATCCTCCCCTTTGTCGTCGGTCGTACTTGCTTTTGGGTCACCGGCATTTTCAGAATCGTCCGCCGTTCGTCTCTTTGTCAGCGCCTGCAGTAGGCACAGGGTGGCGCTGCAGCCAATGAGGGTCCAGATGAGCACAGGAGCCGGAACACCCGTGACCAGGTCACGCATCCACTTCACTGCGAGGGCAATGTTGGAGTTGGAGCTGCGACGGGGAGGTGATTTGTCCTGCACAGGTATTCATACAATTATGCTCACTTTTAAAGAGGGTATAGTGCTATACCATATTTCCTTATGTAATGTCTGTGTATTTCATCAAATCCATCATATTGAATGTGTGATGTGAACAAATGCATTTTTTGAAATAAAAATATTGTCAGTTATACAGTTTTATTTACAAATCCCTCATTGTACAGACATTTCGATTCACAAACCGCACACTGCAAAAACTGAAATCTAAGTAAGGTGAAATATCTCAAATAAGGGTGATATACCGTAATTTCCGGACTATAAGCCGCACCTGACTGTAAGCCGCACCAGCTTAATTTAGGGGAAAATACAGATTGCTCCATACATAAGCCGCCCCCGACTATAAGCCACAGGGTTTTGATGTGTAATTACCGTAGTATATAGGGGTTCCTGCTACCACGGAGGGGATTGTCGGGACAGAGATGACTGTTTGGGAACGCAAAGCTTCACATTTATTAACAATAAATCTTTCAATCATTCAATCAAACTTTCACATCTTTGACATGGCGAACAGCATTCGTGCAGAGTACAAATAATACAACGGTGCAAAGTAATACAAAGTGCTCACCTGTACGTTATCAAAATAACCAGCCTACCGGTATATGAAAAGTCAGTCTTTAATCATTGTGTCATCGTCTTCCTCCTGCGTACTAAAACCACCGAAATCCTCTTCGTCGGTGTCGGAGAAGAACAGGCCGTAAATAAGCCGCACTCTTGTATAAGCCGCAGGGACCAGAACGAGGGGAAAAAGTAGCAGCTTATAGTCCGGAAATTACGGTAATATTTGCTTATTTTCTGTCTGATGAGATAATTCTTCTCCCTAAGCATATTTTATGTTAGAGTGTTTTACTTGTTTTAAGTGTTTTGGTCCTAAATGATCTCGGTAAGATATTACAGCTTGTTGCTGAGATTTGATGACCTATATTGAGTAAAACATGCTTGAAACTAGAATATCAACTGTTGCAAAGCTGTGTCATCAACACTCACAAGTATAAAACTGCTTTTTCAAAGTAATCATTTCTTATTTCAAGCATGAAATAAAAAAATCAGGATTTTGACACAATTGTGTCTCATAATTAAAACAGATGACAGCCAAATGGACTTTGCTGTTTTATTTTCAATGAAACAATAGAAAATACCTACTCATATAGTAGTACAGTTGGCACAGTACAGTAAACTGACAGTTAATATTTAAACATTTAAAGGCCTACTGAAATGATTTTTTTTTATTGAAACGGGGATAGCACATCCATTCTATGTGTCATACTAGATCATTTCGCGATATTGCCATATTTTTGCTGAAAGGATTAAGTAGAGAACATCGATGATAAAGTTCGCAACTTTTGGTCGCTGATAAAAAAAGCTGTACCGGAAGTAGCGTGACGTCACAGGTTGAAAGGCTCCTCACATTTCCCCATTGTTTACACCAGCAGCGAGAGCGATTCGGACCGAGAAAGCGACGATTACCCCAATAATTTGAGCCAGGATGAAAGATTCGTGGATGAGGTACGTGAGAGTGAAGGACTAGAGTGCAGGACATATCTTTTTTCGCTCTGACCGTAACTTAGGTACAAGCTGGCTCATTGGATTCCACACTTTCTGCTTTTTCTATTGTGGATCACGGATTTGTATTTTAAACCACCTCGGATACTATATCCTCTTGAAAATGAGAGTCGAGAACGCGAAATGGACATTCACAGTGACTTTTATCCCCACGACAATACATCGGCGAAGCACTTTAGCTACGGAGCTAACGTGATAGCATCGTGCTTAAATGCAGATAGAAACAAAAGAAATAAGCCCCTGACAGGAAGGATAGACAGAAAATCAACAATACTACTATCAGGAGACACCGAACCAAACACTGGACCTGTAACTACACGGTTAATGCTGTGCCGCCTGTCAAAGCCTAGCAATGCTGTTGCTAACGACGCCATTTAAGCTAACTTAGCTACGGGACCTCGTCAGAGCTATGATAAAAACATTAGCGCTCCACCTACGCCAGCCCTCATCTGCTCATCAACACCCGTGCTCACCTGCGTTCCAGCGATCGACGGCGCTACGAAGGACTTCACCCGATCATCGATGCGGTCGGCGGCTAGCGTTGGATAGCGCGTCTGCTATCCAAGTCAAAGTCTTCCTGGTTGTGTTGCTGCAGCCAGCCGCTAATACACCTATCCCACTTACAGCTTTCTTCTTTGCAGTCTCCATTGTTCATTATACAAATTGCAAAAGATTCACCAACACAGATGTCCAGAATACTGTGGAATTTTGAGATGAAAACAGAGCTTTTTGTATTGGATTCAATGGGTCCGAATACTTCCGTTTCAACCATTGACGTCACGCGCATACGTCATCATAAATAGACGTTTTCAACCGGAAGTTTAGCGGGAAATTTAAAATTGCACTTTATAAGTTAACCCGGCCGTATTGGCATGTGTTGCAATGTTAAGATTTCATCATTGATATATAAACTATCAGACTGCGTGGTCGGTAGTAGTGGCTTTCAGTAGGCCTTTAACATGTGACATTTCTAACTATTTTTAACAGAAATAGTTCATGCACATTCTTCAAAATTACAATTAAATAAAATTTGGCCGGGGGCCGTGCTGTAAATTATATATATATATATATATATATATATATATATATATATATATATATATATTATATATATATATATATTCCTTGCGCACCAATGACTTAAAGAGCACGCACTTGGCGCGATGATGTCATGTTATGGATGGAAAAATTAAAACAATTATTTGCATTTAGTAAAAAAAGTATTTTATTAACACACATTTTTCCCAGACTTTCGCGGGCCACATACAATGATGTGGCGGGCCGGATCTGTCCCCTGGGCCTTAAGTTTGACACCTGTGCTTTATTGGGTGTAGTTTTAAGTGGTGAAGAACTACACTGCATCATACTGAGCTCTGTTTCCTAATATTGTCGTCATGATAATGAATGACATGTGAGACAACATACTGAAAAGACCACTTAAAGTGTACAGACCTTGAGTCCGTGTTGCTCCAGCATGCTCTCCAGGAATGAGTTGCCCAGATGCACCGTGGGATAGTATTCATCATCATAGACCCGCCTCCACCATCGCTGTGGGTATGGTCTGCACAAAGGTTGCAGACGCAAAGCAATGTCAACTTAAGAGTGCCACAAAAGACTTAACAGACTATGTGATGATATATGAGTAACACTAGCGAATGGAAACATTGATGAACATTTGACTTTAGTAGTTATAATCACTAACCCATCCTCTTTTGGTTCAGTGAACCAGTATCTGTAGCGGTGTGCTCGCAGGTAGGCGGGGGGCTCCAGGTGGAACGGGTACCGAGTGACGTCCGACTGGATCAGCTCGATCACTGCAGACACACAAACAAAACACACAAAGAAGTCAAATGCGTAATCATTAGATGCCTCTAACACAGTGATGTCAAACATGCAGCCCGCGGGCCAGAACAGGCCAGCTGACAGGTTCAATCCGGCCCGCGAGATGTGTTTGCCAAGCGTAAAATTGAGCCGCGATTTTAAATTAAAGAAACTGCTGTTCTAAATGTGTCCACTGGATGTGGCAATAGCAATTCTGTTAGGCAAGCAAATAGTTTATACCGGGGCGAGACAGTATACCAAGCAAGAGGTACAAGGTAAAGCGGGGCTGTGACTCCTCCCCCTCGACCCAACATAAAATTAACAGGAGTAAAATAAACAATTGGTAGGGAAGCCCAGACTTTACTCTCCCCAGCCACTTGGTCCAGCTCCTCCCGGGGGGATCCCGAGGCGTTCCCAGGCCAGCCGGGAGACATAGCCTTCCCAACGTGTCCTGGGTCTTCCCCGTGGCCTCCTACCGGTCGGACGTGCCCTAAACACCTCCCTAGGGAGGCGTTCGGGTGGCATCCTGACCAGATGCCCGAACCACCTCATCTGGCCCCTCTCCATGTGGAGGAGCAGCTTTGAGCTCCTCCCGGATGACAGAGCTTCTCACCCTATCTCTAAGGGAGAGACCCGCCACCCGGTGGAGGAAACTCATTTGGGCCGCCTGTACCCGTGATCTTGTCCTTTCGGTCATAACCCAAAGCTCATGACCATAGGTGAGGATGGGAACGTAGATCGACCAGTAAATTGCGAGCTTTGCCTTCCGGCTCAGCTCCTTCTTCACCACAACGGATCGATACAGCGTCCGCATTACTGAAGACGCCGCACTGATCCACCCGTCGATCTCACCATCCCTCTTCCCAGGTACTTGAACTCCTCCACTTGGGGCAGGGCCTCCTCCCCAACCCAGAGATGACATTCCATCCTTTTCCGGGCGAGAACCATGGACTCGGACTTGGAGGTGCTGATTCTCATCCCAGTCGCTTCACACTCGGCTGCGAACCGATCCAGTGAGAGCTGAAGATCCTGGCCAGATGAAGCCATCAGGACCACATCATCCGCAAAAAGCAGAGACCTAATCCTGCAGCCATCAAACCGGATCCCCTCAACGCCCTGACTGCGCCTAGAAATTCTGTCCATAAAGGTTATGAACAGAATGGGTGACAAAGGGCAGCCTTGGCGGAGTCCAACCCTCACTGGAAACGTGTCCGACTTACTGCCGGCAATGCGGACTAAGCTCTGACACTGATCGTACAGGGAGCGGACCGCCACAATCAGACAGTCTGTTACCCTATACTCTCTGAGCACTCCCCACAGGACTTCCCGAGGGACACGGTCGAATGCCTTCTCCAAGTCCACAAAGCACATGTAGACTGGTTGGGCAAACTCCCATGCACCCTCAAGGACCCTGCCGAGGGTATAGAGCACATCATCTGCCAAAAGCAAAAACCTAATCCTGCAGCCACCAAACCAGATCCCCTCAACGCCCTGACTGCGCCTAGAAATTCGAAATACCGATATCAACCGATACGATATATACAGTCGTGGAATTAACACATTATTATGCCTAATTTGGACAACCAGGTATGGTGAAGATAAGGTCCTTTTTTAAAAAATTAATAAAATAAAATAAGATAAATAAATTAAAAACATTTTCTTGAATAAAAAAGAAAGTAAAACAATATAAACAGTTACATAGAAACTAGTAATAATGAAAATGAGTAAAATTAACTGTTAAAGGTTAGTACTATTAGTGGAGCAGCAGCACGCACAATCATGTGTGCTTACGGACTGTATCCCTTGCAGACTGTATTGATATATATTGATATATAATGTAGGAACCAGAATATCGATAACAGAAAGAAACAACCCTTTTGTGTGAATGAGTGTGAATGGGGGAGGGAGGTTTTTTGGGTTGGTGCACTAATTGTAAGTGTATCTTGTGTTTTTTATGTTGATTTAATAAAAATAAAAAAAAATTAAAAAAACGATACTGATAATAAAAAAAACAATACCGATAATTTCCGATATTACATTTTAAAGCATTTATCGGCCGATAATTGTTTTTTGATTTATAAACAGGGACGGTGTACATTAAAACCTCTTAAGGCCTAAGCTGTTTGTTTACATGCTTTTTTATTTGTCTTTGCTATTTGGGCTTATTGGACCCAAATTCTGTTGTTTTAAAGTGAACAGTGGAAATGACAGATGAGGTAGGTGATACATTGAGTTTTTATGTATGATTTATTGTGTTTTTGTTCAATCAGAGATGGGCTGTGACTTGAAGTTGAATTGCTTTGTAGATACACTAAGATTAGGTCTAAGTTCATTCTGTTCTTCATGGGGTTTTTGAAACTGCAAAAATTTTTTCCTCAGAATTTTCAACTAACTTGAAGTGTTTTGTCAAGAGGATTATTTGTGAGGTGTACATTTTCAGGATGTGTTTGTTCTATTTTGGGCCGTAGCAAAACAAAGAAAACAATCGGAAGTTGTCGTAGTCGTATTTTTTAAGTTATTATGTCATGATTTTACCAGTCCGGCCCACATGGGAATAGATTTTCCTCCATGTGGCCCCTGAGCTAAAATGTGTTTGACAACTCTGCTCAAACAGGTTGCACATTACATCTTTGACAAATGAGCTGAACATCCAACAATAACAGGCTATGGCCACTAGGGGGCACTCTAACAAACGCGGTTCTTACAAGATGAATGACAATTTGATTTGAGTGCCTATGTTTTCAATATCTAGTTTGAAAGACTTTTACTACTGATGACTTGTAGGTTTAAGATTCTAATTAGTGCTATGTTAATTGTTTTTTGATTTATTAAATAGGGACAGTGTACATTAAAACCTCTTAAGGCCCAAGCTGTTTGTTTACATGCTTTTTTTATTTCTCTTTGCTATTTGGGCTTATTGGACCCAAATTAGAATAAAAACTAATAATAATAATAATAATTAGGGATAATGGCTTTTTGCCGATATCCAATATTGTCCAACTCTTTAATTACCGATACCGATATCAACCGATACCGATATATACAGTCGTGGAATTAACACATTATTATGCCTAATTGGGACAACCAGGTATGGTGAAGATAAGGTCCTTTTTAAAAAAAATAAAAAAAATAAAAGATAAATAAATTAAAAACATTTTCTTGAATAAAAAATAAAGTAAAACAATATAAAAACAGTTACATAGAAACTAGTAATTAATAAAAATGAGTAAAATTAACTGTTAAAGGTTAGTACTATTAGTGGAGCAGCAGCACGCACAATCATGTGTGCTTACGGACTGTATCCCTTGCCGACTGTATTGATATATATTGATATATAATGTAGGAACCATAATATTAATAACAGAATGGGGGGAGGGAGGTTTTTTGGGTTGGTGCACTAATTGTAAGTGTATCTTGTGTTTTTCATGGTGATTTAATTTAAAAAAATAAAAAAACAAAAATTAATAAAAAAATAAACGATACCGATAATAAAAAAAACGATACCGATAATTTCGGATATTAAATTTTAAAGCATTTATCGGCCGATAATATCGGCAGGCCGATATTACCCATTATTCATTCACACCTGGTGGTGGTAAGCTACTTCCGTAGCCACAGCTGCCCTGGGGTAGACTGACGGAAGCGTGGCTGCCAGAATAAAAACTAAGAATCATCTTTTGATATGATGTACTTAGTCCATAAGTAACAAACGTGTACTTCATGTTTAGTGACATGCTAATTCTTATTTTTACACTTTCCCCCCCCCAAATTCCATTGTATGTTATACTCTTCTGACACCACCAGATGGCAGTATAAGTGTCCACATAAGCGGCCATAAGACCCCAATTCAGTAGTGTACACAATTTTGGAAATAAGAGCTAAAAGGTGCTGTCCACGCATGTGGCCACTAAGCCTTTAGAGTTAATCAACATTGCTGTGAATGTACCAGAATGGCTATTTTTCCATTTGTTGTCCCTGGACAGCCCGAATGCAGCTGAGATAGGCTCCAGCGACCCCCCGTGACCCCGAAAAGATCCTAAAATTGTCTAGAGTAAATAGATTACAGTGACAAAGCACTTCAATTGAAAGAGCAGTAAAAAACACATCACAATAAAAAACCATATGTACTTATTCATTGTAATCATCTTATCTATCTTTGTTGTTGTTTTTATCCAATTTAATATTATTGTTTTGATTTTGTACGGTGTCCTTGAGTGCCCAGAAAGGCACCTTATAAGTAAAATGTATTATTATTATTTGTCATAAAATATAGCACAAAATGACCCCAATGTAAACATGACACTCATCATAACAGCAAACAAGTGGCAGCAACAGTTTGTTTAAAGTTCTTGACATTGGCCGTACCGTCTCTCTTGCCCTGCAGAAGTCGGTACATGAGGCTGGTGAACCACGGGGCCTGCGTGTGACTCCCGAGAGCAGCGAACCACATCTGCCAGTCCAAGCGGGGCTGGTGGGGCGTCACCACGGGGGGCGGAGCGCTCATGTTGCCAGGTTTGTACATAAACTCGATTTCCTACAAGAGATTGCAAACGCACCTTAAACATTAAACTTGCTCTGGTGCTGCAGAACTGATTAGGGGGCCAGACTTGGTTCCTCTCACCGTCCACGTTAGGCCGTCGTTACTACCTTCTATGACGACCTCGGGCCGCCCGCCGACGCCGGTCATCCTTCTGAACAAACCGTATGAGTTAACCAGCTGGTAACGATCCACCAGCTCGTAAGATTGACGCACACTGGGCCACAGCCTGGCATTGGAGTCATATTCTATGTAGGTAAATGGCACCTGAAAGCACAAACAGAGCTCGATAATCAAGTGGAGCAACACACTCCAGGGTTTCCCCTAATGTATTTGATTGTGCCACCGCAACATATTAGCCGCCACACCTTAAAAAATAGTGTTTTTTTTACGTGAACACAAAATAAAGTAATTTAATGTATTTTAGCATCCAGAAGAAGACACAAAGTCAGACGCTCTTCTTAGCATTTATTGACAATATTCTGCTAACAACGGGCCCAATTCCAACAAGTGTTTCCTCCGTGCACATACATCCGCCTCCGTGTTTCACTCCTACACACTCAACACTTCCTCATTCTCCGCAGACACGGTGTGTTCACAGAACATGGGAAAAGTGATCATGACACACAAATATACACATTAACACTGTCAGGTAGTTACAGTATAAATGTAATGGCACTATTGACGAAAATCTGGCCGAAGAAAAAAAGACATACCGTATTTTCCGGACCATAGGGCGCACCGGATTATAAGGCCCACTGACGATGAATAGTCTATTTTTTTATATTTTTTCATATATTAGGCGCACCAGATTATAGGTCACATTAAAGGAGTCATATTATTATTATTTTCTTCTAAATGTAAAATCCTCCCTGTGGTCTACATAACATGTGATTGTGGTTCTTTGGTGTTTTACACATCATCTTCAAGTCGCTTTCTGAGCGTCTCTTCAGGATGCGCCGTTTTGTGGGCTGTCTTATTCACGTGCCTCCACTTCGACAGCGTCTTCTCCCCGTCATCTTTGTTGTAGCGGTGTAGCGTGCAAGGACGGGAGTGGAAGAAGAGTCAAAAGATGGCGCTAACTGTTTTAATGACATTCAGACTTTACTTCAATCAATAACGGAGCAGCATCTCCTCATCCGTGGCTCACTAGTGCAAGAACAACGCCCGAAATGTGTACCGTGAAAAACCGTCCGACCGGAACTCTTTAATAACTAAAGTTCCTTGGGTGAATAATGTAAACTCACTACACCGGTATGTTTTAGTGCTTACATGGCGAGTTTACTGACAGATATAAGTAAGAACATTACACTACTTTATATTAGAAATGGCAACAGCGGAGGATGAATGTCACATAACAAGAAGATAGAGAAAAAGAAGAAGATTATCGACTATGGCGTCGGCGCACGCAATTTTTCAGGATTTATGCAGATCCCAAATACAGATCAGCAGGTTCCAGAAGGTAAGAAAAGTTTATTTTGCATAAGATTTCCAAACAAAACGCCAGATAATGTGTCTTACCTTATACACACACCATGATAATACTTGTATGTTTAATGCGCCGACAATCCATCAAGCGATGTGGCTTCATAGCTTACCAAAGTCCGACTAAACCATTTTGACAGATTTTTGAGCGCCGTGTGTAATGTTCTATATTTTCAAAGGAACATTTAAAAAGTTGGTGTTTACTTGAGACTCATCATAGTGCAGTCTACATGTTCCTCTTATGTTTGACTGCCATCTACTGGTCACACTTATTACACCATGTACCAAAAAAAATAGCTTCGAAGTGGGTATGCTCAACCAAAATTATTCCTTGCATTAGACGCACCGGGTTATAAGGCGCACCGTCGCGTTTTGAGAAAAAAAAAAAGATTATAAGTGTGCGAAATATACGCTAGATTGGTTGCAAATCGTTTTTAATAAATGGTGACTAAAAGGATTGGAGAAATCTCTAAAAAATAAATAAATAAATAAATAAAAGTACATTGTACAATAAGCAGGAACAATTGAAAAATAGAGCAAAATGAATTAATGTAAGGAAAAATATATGTTAATATTATAATTATTAACAAATTTGTTTTAAATGTATGTAAACATGTTTTGCCTTTTAAAGAAAATACACGCATCATAGCAAATAATGTGATGACATCATATTGACCATGCTACTAACCGCACCTCCGGCCAAACTCTAGGGGAAATCCTGAAGTGACTCCAACATCTTGTGGAAAACTAAAATTCCATGTATAAAAAGGTTGCTGTGCACAATAAAGTTGCGTCAAACAAAATGTGCACGACTAACTTTCACCAAAATTTCATGCGGAAAGGTTTGCGCAACCTGTCGACCACGTGTAGCGCTCACGTAAAGTTTTCTAGACACATGGGGGGGAAACAGCAATTGAGGTATTTGTTTATTTACATTTGACAATTGTATGTCTGTAAAAACCCAATAAACAAATGTTTACCACTACCAAATGGATATATATTTAGTCACCACCGAATAAATCTTATACTCCCATGAAAAACCCCATACGCATTATAAAATACATAACAAAATATATTTTACAATGCATAAGCATTCTTCTAATTGTGATAGCGTATATTCATTCAAAATATAAAGCTGTGTTAATGCAGTTATGTTGTACATGTAGTATAATGTGGTGGATTGTGAGAGGACACCAATGCACAATTCACTGCAGGTGTCATTTATGAGAAGACCGCATGGTTTTATAAATCTGAATTTTTTTGTGCATACATCATGGATGGAACAGTTCACATTTGAACCGATACGATACTCAATGGTACAAATTTTCGGTACTTTTGTTTGTGTTAATTAATAGTAATTGTTTTTGATAATAAAATAAACTTTTTTATTGCAACATTTAAAAATGAGTTGATTAGGATAATTGCTGTTGCTTGTTACATTATCACATTTTGGAGTATTATTTGCAGGTATGACGTTAAGTTGTAAGTCCAAGATGTTAAATAGCAGTAGTGTATAGTTTACAGTGTGTTGGTCATTTCAGTCGTTGCAGTCTGTTGTGCCTCACAAAGTCTTAATACTGTAAGTATTGTACTAAAAGTGAAAGTTTTCACTTTTACAATCATATTTGTTCATATCATATTTGCGTATGCTGTTCTGTTGTTGTTGTTGTTATTGTCTCTGTCCCTCTCTTGTCCCCGCAATTTCCCCCTCTGTCTTCCTTTTTCTCTCTTTCTATCCCCTCCTGCTCCAAATAATAATATAAAGCCATTTAATAAAGTCAAATACAAATAAGGCAAGAAGAGAAGTATTGTACTAATTACGCACCCGCTGTTATATTGTAACGTGCATCCCAGTTGTAGTATTCATTAAATATTTGAAGGTGTTGAAATTAAAAAGTTAAAATCGCTAATGCTAATCAGTAGCATGTCAAAAGCAAAGCCAATGTATACTAGCATCAAGCTAGCACATTTGCGGAAAAGTAGAGCCTTACCTAACTTACATTGATGTGTTTTATGAGTCAATTTCTTTGTTGACATTGAAAATGGCAACATTACAGAGGTCGGGGGTCAGCAACATGCGGCTCTTGAGTGCCGCATTTTTAAAAAAGGATTGAAAATGGAAAAAGATGGGGGGAAAATGTTTGTTTTGTTTCAGTGTGTTATTTGTTTTAGGACAAACATGACACAAACTTTCCAATTGTTAGAACTACCACTGTTTATTATGTTTGTGTGTATGCTTCACTGATTACACTATTTGGTGAACATCGTTTCCGGCGGTTCTTGAACTCACCAAAGTGTGGACTGTGACGCACCAGTTTGTTCACATGTAAAATCTTCCACTCCTTCTTTGTCTCATTTTGTCCACCAAACCTTTTATACTATGCGTGAATGCACAAAGGTGCGCTTTGTTGATGTTATTCACTTGTTGGAGTGCTAATCAGGCATATTTGGTGAGTGCACGACTGCAAGCTAATCAATGCTAACATGCTATTTAGGCTAGCTGTATGTACATATTGCATCCAGTGCTGCAACAACTAATCGATTAAATCGATTATAAAAATAGTTGCCGATTAATTTAGTCATCGATTCATTGGATCTATGCTATGCGCATATAAACCTTTATTTATAAACTGCAACATTTAAAAACAGCTGAGAAACAATAATCAAAATAAGTATGGTGCCAGTATGCTTTTTTTTTTTCAATAAAATACTGGAAAGGATAGAAATGTAGTTTGTCCCTTTTATCCGGTTATTAATCGATTAATCGAAATAATAATTGACAGAGTAATCGATTATCAAATTACTTGTTAGTTGCAGCCCTAATTGCATCATTATGCCTCATTTGTAGATATATTTGAGCTCATTTTAATATCATTTACTTTTATCCTCTTTGTATATAATTTAGTTTTGCATATCTCATGACACATTATCTGCATTTCAGATAGTTTTTAGTGTGCCATGTTGTTCCAGACCACAGCAAACATTACCTAGCTTGCCAATTATTATTTTTTGTGCCAAAGATTGTAATAAATCCATTAGAAGAAGACAGCCTGCCGTTTCCTTTACCTTGGACACACACATCTATACCTTTGGCCATTAAAAGCCAGTAATTTCCAGGTTATCTCACCTTCTGAGTAGCCTCTGATTTACTAATGGTTTCTAATGTTGTAAAAATGTGTAGAATAAATGTTACATTTCAACATTTCTGTAAACGAAGATTTGCTTCAGCCTGCGACACAGTCATTTTGATAGTAGGCTATTATAGCTAATATAGACACTTAACATCAAGTGTTGCCTTCATTATAAGACTTATAAACGGCTTTTCATTTTTTGCAGCTCCAGACAGATTTGTTTTTTGGTCCAATATGGCTCTTTCAAAGTTTTCGGTTGCCGACCCCTAACCTAGGGAAACTTTGGCTGAGTTCACTCTCAGTACTGCTGGAGTGATCACAGAGTGCCCAAGTGCAAAAAGCCCGCAGAGTTGGCAACCGGGCTTGACGTCACGCCCAACCCAATTACCGAAACATGGCTGGACCGTTTTGTGCCAAAAAAGTACCGGATTCGGTACCTATCCCTCACGCACGCACATTCTGAGGTTTGTGCCTAGACAATGTTTTACATTCAGTTCCACGCACACTTTCACAAATGAGGTGTCAAAATACTTTTGCCAGGCATATGGTGGGACTTCATTCGGATGGAGGAAGTCCAAATATGGAGTGAACTCACCAGACTGATGGTGAACATGGCGACCGCAGATGCAGCAAACACTGTCCACTGAAGAGTGGCACAAAACCTTCTCAGGAAACCAGACACACATGCACACCTGTGACAAAACCACATGTATCGCACGCTTATTCCAACATTGAAAAAAAAAAGCCAGACTGAGCACAAAAACCCCGAAGAGGACAGTGGTACCTGAACATGGCTGTGAGCATCTCCCACATGAGGGCCAGAACTCCCATCCACACACACGGAATGGTGACACTCTTCAGAAACTGGTTGAATTGATGGTAGGTGAACGCTGAAATAAGAGAAAAGTGCACGTGAGGACCCTGCACCACAGGTTGCCTACCGCCGGATATTCACTGTACCTATTTTGGAAGTGATAGCACCCTTTGCTGTATCCACTTTCAGGTCAAAACACACAACGGTGCCAAAAATAATCAGAGACCAGACAGCAAGCTCCAGCAGGTAACACAACCATGACCCCAACTTGGAACCTGAGAGGATACAATCATAAGAATAATCCACAATCAAGTCCACATACAGTACAGGCCAAAAGTTGGGACACACCTTCTCCTTATTCAATGCTTTTTCTTTATTTTCATGACATTGTAGATTGTCACATCAATTGATCAAGTACACTACAGGCCAAAAGTTGGGACACACCTTCGCCTAATTTCATGCTTTTTCTTTATTTTCATGACTATTTACATTGTAGATTGTCACATCAAAACTATGAATGAACACATGTGGAGTTATGTACTTGACAAAAAAAGGTGAAATAACTGAAAACATGTTTTATATTCTAATTTCTTCAAAATAGCCACCCTTTGTTCTGATTACTTTTTCACACACTCTCTGCATTCTCTCGATAAGCTTCAGGAGGTAGTCACCTGAAATGGCTTTCACTTCACAGGTGTGCTTGAAGCTCATGGAGAGAATGCCAAGAGCTTTTCTCACTGGCACTCATGGAGGGCGGACGCTCCCCTTTCCTCTCCCTTATCTCTCTTGCTTGCTTCTTTGTCTTGTCTTAACTTTTTTGTTGCCTCTTTTTGCACTGCTCTCCAAATCTAAACATTGGAACTATTTAACTGGCCTCAACGAAATTGACAAGATCTTGGTTTTGGGGGAACCTGCTTGTCGTGACGGAGCGGTTGTTGCTGGACACGCCACAGACTCCTGGGAGAAGAAGGAGTGCCTGGCGACCCTTTTCAGTGGAGGACGTGAAGATATCCACCTATTCTGAATTATGACAACAGGACATCTGCTGATTGGAATAAGCGTTGCTTTGGTTTGTCCACAAATTGGAAGTTGCTGGCAGTCTTCAAAGTACCCCAAAGCTGCCACAAATGATTGGAGGATGCGGGAAGAACTGTGGACACTCTTGTGATTTTGGATCACATCGGACTGTCTGCCCCGCAGGTTTGAGGACGAGTCATAGACAATTTAGAGTGAAAAGCACATTTTATTTTATTTTCACTCATATACAAAACATTCTAACTTGGATTGTTTCCCTGGATTCGAGACAAACTCCCTTCTTGTCTCTCATGGACACACACCTGTTGTTGTTGACTTTGGACTAGCGGCTGCACGACATCAAGGCCGCGGAACAGAGACACACTGCAGGCTTACACACAAACATGCATCCACAAAAATATACACCACACACATACATACCCCCCCCCCCCCCATCCAACGCCCTCGACGCAAATGCCATAAGGGTGATGAAAGGATGGTCAGCGCCTGAGAGCTGCGGCCTACCACCATGACCCCGCACTCCCTCCCCCCTGTTGCTAGATATCTCGAGATGTACGTTGTAATATGTACCGTATTTTTTGGAGTATAAGTCGCACCGGAGTATAAGTCGCACCGGCCGAAAATGCATAATAAAGAAGGAAAAAAACATATATAAGTCGCACTGGAGTATAAGTCGCATTTTTTGGGGAAATGTATTTGATTAACCCAACACCAAGAATAGATATTTGAAAGGCAATTTAAAATAAATAAAGAATAGTGAACAACAGGCTGAATAAGTGTACGTTATATGAGGCATAAATAACCAACTGAAAACGTGCCTGGTATGTTAACGTAACATATTATGGTAAGAGTCATTCAAATAACTATAACATATAGAACATGCTATACGTTTACCAAACAATCTGTCACTCCTAATCGCTAAATCCCATGAAATCTTATACGTCTAGTCTCTTACGTGAATGACATAAATAATATCATTTGATATTTTACGCTAATGTGTTAATAATTTCACACATAAGTCGCTCCTGAGTATAAGTCGCACCCCCGGCCAAACTATGAAAAAAACTGTGACTTATAGTCCAAAAAATACGGTATATGTGCTTTGCTATGGAGGTTTTCCCACTCCAGACTGGGCCCCCTTAGGAGCCCAGTCTAGATTGTATTTTTTCACTCATCCTTCCCCAGCGTTTTACCTTTTTCCCAATCTTTTACGGGGCGCCTTGTGGCGACCCATCAGCGTTCCTGTTCTGTAACCCTGTACACTGTTTGTTTGTCTCATCTTGAACGGGTTTGTGCTGAAAACAAAGTTTTGTTGTACTTGTGCAATGACAATAAAGACCTATCCTAAGAGTGTGCAAAGCAGTAATCAGAGCAAAGGGTGGCTATTTTAAAGAAACTACAATATAAAACATGTTTTCAGTTATTTCACCTTTTTTTGTCAAGTACATAACTCCACATGTGTTCACTTGTAGTTTTGATGTGACAATCTACAATGTAAATAGTCATGGAAATAAAGAAAAGGCATTGAATAAGGCGAAGGTGTGTCCAAACTTTTGGCCTATACTGTACTTGATCAATTAACCATTTATGTCTGTCCCTAACCAACACAATAGAACTTGAAACTTAAAGGCCTACTGAAATGAATTTTTTAAATTCAAACGGAGATAGCAGATCCATTCTATGTGTCATACTTGATCATTTCGCGATATTGCCATATTTTTGCTGAAAGGATTTAGTCGAGAACAACGACGATAAAGTTTGCAACTTTTGGTCGCTGATTAAAAAAAAAAAGAGCCGTGCCTGTACCGGAAGTAGCGTGACGTCACAGGAGGAAGGGCTGCTCACATTTTCCTATTTTCAATGCAGCGAGAGAGATTCGGACCGAGAAAGCGACGATTTGTGGATGAGGAACGTGAAAGTGAAGGACTAGCGTGCAGTGCAGGACGTATCTTTTTTCGCTCTGACCGTAACTTAGGTACAAGGGTTCATTGGATTCCACACTCTCTCCTTTTTCTATTGTGGATCACGGATTTGTATTTTAAACCACCTCGGATACTATATCCTCTTGAAAATGAGAGTCGAGAACGCGAAATGGACACTCACAGTGACTTTTATCTCCACGACAATACATCGGTGAAGCTCTTTAGCTACGGAGCTAACATGATAGCATCGCGCTTAAATGCAGATGGAAACCAAATAAATAAACCCCTGACTGGAAGGATAGACAGAAAATCAACAATACTATTAAACCATGGACATGTAACTACACGGTTAATGCTTTCCAGGCTGGCGAAGCTTAACAATGCTGTTGATAACGACGCCATTGAAGCTAACTTAGCAACGGGACCTCACAGAGCTATGCTAAAAACATTAGCTATCCACCTATGACAGCCAGCCCTCATCTGCTCATCAACACCCGTGCTCACTCATTTAAAATTGCACTTTATAAGTTAACCCAGCCGAATTGGCATGTGTTGCAATGTTAAGATTTCATCATTGATATATAAACTATCAGACTGCGTGGTCGGTAGTAGCGGCTTTCAGTAGGCCTTTAACTCCCAATACATGACACTGTACTATTATCCAAGGGTTGTGTTCACCTTTGTGGCTGCTTTGTGTCGGCTTGCGCAGCCAGAAGTGGACGTGCTGGTCATCGAGCAGAGACAGACTCAGGACCATTGTTAAAAGGTTGAAGAAGTTGTAGTTGCCCGACAGAACGATCATGACTTGCAGCAGCACCTGCGCATACAAAAATGAACTCATTACAATCATTTATTGGCCGCTCAGCATACACTGTTAGTGCACATTCTGCAGGCCGAGAGCTCATCGAGACAGAACACGTTGCGCTCACTTGCAGGTAGAAGGCGCCCAGTCGGAGCCTGCGTAGCGGACTGAAGAAAAGCAGCGGTACGCCGATCTCCAAGACGTAGGCTCCTACCACGCTCAGCTTCTGCCACCACACTGGCAGCTGGTGGGCAAACCAGGCCAGAGGGGTGGGAAGGCATTGGGTCTCGTAGTGATACGTCAAGGCTGTAACAGGGACAAAACACTTTTTGCTGTTAACTCAGAGAAAGGAGGTAACATTTTTGGTTTTGGGTGTTTCTATGTAATTATGATGTTGTTATGTGAACAACTTTCTGGAGGGGTGGCGGGTGTGAAACTAATAAATTATGATATAACAATGTCAAATTGGAAGACGGTGGACAGTCTTGTTCTTCCTCAGCTGTTTGGCAGTTACCTTGTTCCACAGTCAGGTCAATATCTGAGTCTATGGCTATCATATTTTACTTTTTTGTCTTCACTTGTTCTATATGGCTAATACTGAGTTAGTTTTCCAGCTAAATGAGTGGTCCAAGAATATAAGGAAACATATGGGGATACGGGTAGAGAAGGGGCCATACCGGTTAAGCCCCACCAAGTAGGACAACGCGAGGTGAGCTTCACTACTCCGGAGGCAAACATGAGGCGGAAAAGCAGCCAGCGGATCAGCCAGAAGGTCACGCCATCGTGCTCCCTGGGCGCTCGAGACCCCCTGATTAGAGTCATCGGCGCAACGAGGATGCAGAGGAAGCCCGTCTCCAGAAGTAGGTTGTCCCTGGGCAGCGTTCAAGATGGATGAGTAACTGTTGTTTGTGTCAACTTGCAAAAAAATAATAAAAAAGACTCACCATTGGAAGTAAAGGAAAACCTGCCCCACCTGCAAGACAAAGCATCAGAGATGAGACACGCCACCACCTGTTAAACACACATACTAGTACATGGACGTCACCTGTTAAACACACATACTAGTACATGGACATCACCTGTTAAACACACATACTAGTACATGGACATCACCTGTTAAACACACATACTAGTACATGAACATCACCTGTTAAACACACATACTAGTACATGGACATCACCTGTTAAACACACATACTAGTACATGAACATCACCTGTTAAACACACATACTAGTACTTGGACGTCACCTGTTAAACACACATACTAGTACATGGACATCACCTGTTAAACACACATACTAGTACATGGACATCACCTGTTAAACACACATACTAGTACTTGGACGTCACCTGTTAAACACACATACTAGTACATGAACATCACCTGTTAAACACACATACTAGTACATGGACGTCACCTGTTAAACACACATACTATTACATGGACGTCACCTGTTAAACACACATACTAGTACATGGACGTCACCTGTTAAACACACATACTAGTACATGGACGTCACCTGTTAAACACACATACTAGTACATGGACGTCACCTGTTAAACACACATACTAGTACATGGACGTCACCTGTTAAACACACATACTAGTACATGGACGTCACCTGTTAAACACACATACTAGTACATGGACGTCACCTGTTAAACACACATACTAGTACATGGAAGTCAACTGCTAAACACACATACTAGTACATGGACGTCACCTGTTAAACACACATACTAGTACATGGACGTCACCTGTTAAACACACATACTAGTACATGGACGTCACCTGTTAAACACACATACTAGTACATGGACGTCACCTGTTAAACACACATACTAGTACATGGACGTCACCTGTTAAACACACATACTAGTACATGGACGTCACCTGTTAAACACACATACTAGTACATGGACGTCACCTGTTAAACACACATACTAGTACATGGACGTCACCTGTTAAACACACATACTAGTACATGGACGTCACCTGTTAAACACACATACCAGTACATGGACATCACCTGTTAAACACACATACTAGTACATGGACGTCACCTGTTAAACACACATACTAGTACATGGACGTCACCTGTTAAACACACATACTAGTACATGGACATCACCTGTTAAACACACATACTATTACATGGACATCACCTGTTAGGCACACTTAACTCACCTGGTATAATGACAAGTACATAGCCCACAGGCAGAAAAACACCACGCTGTCTCGTAGCGCCCCCACCAGCATGGCGGCCAAGCTAAGCCCGGCCCCAATGAGGCACAGCAGCTCCATGCCGGTGTGCGTGTCCAGGCCGAGGCCAGGTCCGAACCAGAGCACGGTGGGAGAGGTCAGCAGCTGCTCCCAAAGAGACTTGCCGCTGTAGCGCAGCTGCCTACGAGCAGGCAGCAGACCATCGTTGCCATAGAGACCTAGAAACAGATACATTTAATATGCATTATTTTTGGCGATAAACTCATTATCTCAGGATTCTAAGAACTGTCATATTGAGTAAAAAAAAACTCATTTTTGTGTTTGCAAACCTTACAAAAGCACACGTCTCTAGTAAAACTCAAAGATAAATGAATACAGGCATTATTAGACATATTGCATGTTTGGTTTAGGAGTTATGCATGACAAATATAATGAGCATTATGAAAAACCATGAACCTGTCTTATGATATTTAAAGAACCAAACAATACATAAAAGTGTTATAGAAAAATATAATAATCAAATTTAAACATCAACACAACTTGTTGCCTTAGCCCAGTGGTTGTCAAACTTTTTCCACTAAGTACCGCATCAGAAAACACTTAGCTCTCCAAGTACTACCACTAGAATGACCACCATTAAAATACAGTAACGTAGCATGCCTAAGTGTTTATTAAAAACAAGGCAGGGGTTTTATTCAACTAGTATATTGATTTTTTGGCCACTGTAACATTACATAGTTTGAATAGTAACACTGTGTTTTAATATTTAATGAAATGATTCTTTGGCGTATCACTTCATGGAGCCTGCGTACCACTACCACAATTTGAGAATAACTGTTCTAGATGATAGCCTTGAGTCTTTTTGAATAGGATGCCACCAGCTTGGCACACCTATCTTTGGGCACTTTCGCCCATACCTCTATGCCATTCCTTTTTGCAGCACCTCTGAAGCTCCATCAGATTGGACGGGAAGCGTTGGTTTTCCTCCAAGATGTCTCTAGGTCTTTATATTGTCATAAAAGTTATAAATATTTATTAATATTTTTAAAACGATAGCCATTTCTAATGTATACTTTGAATGACTTCTAAAGACAAAATAAACAAGTTATCTTTAAAGGATAAAGTTCAATATTCCCACCAATTAGAGGGCATGTGGCTTAAACTATTAGTGGTGTGTTATTTATTCCACGTTGAAGAGCTATAAGTGTGCGCGATATTGATGTCATTCCAAGTAGGGCTGCACGAGTATGGCCAAAATAATGTAGCGTCCCGGAAAGGTTGGTGCTGCAGGGAATTCAGGGAATTTGTTCCCTTGTGTTTATGTTGTGTTGCGGTGCAAATATTCTCTTGAAATGTGTTTGTTAGAGGTGTCCAATAATGGCTTTTTTGCCAATATCCGATATTCCGATATTGTTCAACTCTTAATTACCGATTCCGATATCAACCGATACCGATATATACAGTCGTGGAATTAACACATTATTATGCCTAATTTTGTTGTGATGCCCCGCTGGATGCATTAAACAATGTAACAAGGTTTTCCAAAATAAATCAACTCAAGTCAAATCATTCATCACAAGTTATACTGCCATATTTATTATTGAAGTCACAAAGTGCATTATTTTTTGAACATGCCTCAAAACAGCAGCTTGGAATTTGGGACATGCTTTCCCTGGGAGAGCATGAGGAGGTTGAGGTGGGCGGGGTTGAGGTGGGGGGATAGGGGGTTGCGGGGGGTGTATATTGTAGCGCAATATACACCCCCAACGCTTGAAAATTTGTCCCACGGACCGGGGGGGGGGTGTTTTTGTTTTTTAATTAAAAAAAATACAATCATGCGTGCTTACGGACTGTATCCCTTGCAGACTGTATTGATATATATTGATATATAATGTAGGAGCCAGAATATTAATAACAGAAAGAAACAACCCTTTTGTGTGAATGAGTGTGAATGAGTGTAAGTGGGGGAGGGAGGTTTTTTGGCTTGTTGCACTAATTGTAAGTGTATCTTGTGTTTTTTTTATGTTGATTTAATACAAAAATAAAATAAAAATAAAAATGTATTTTTTATTTCTTGTGCGGCCCGGTACCAATCGATCCAAAGACCGGTACCGGGCTGCGGCCCGGTGGTTTGGGACCACTGTTGCAGCGTCCCGGAAGAGTTAGTGCTGCAAGGGGTTCTGGGTATTTGTTCTGTTGTGTTACGGTGCGGATGTTCTCCCGAAACGTGTTTGTCATTCTTGTTTGGTGTGGATTCAGTGTGGCGCATATTTGTAACAGTGTTAAAGTTGTTTATACGGCCACCCTCAGTGTGACCTGTATGGCTGTTGACCAAGTATGAATTGCATTTACTTGTGTGTGTGAAAAGCCGTAGATATTATGTGATTGGGCCGGCACGCAAAGGAAGTGCCTTTAAGGTTTATTGGCGCTCTGTACTTCTCCCTACGTCCGTGTACACAGCGGCGTATTAAAAAGTCATACATTTTACTTTTTGAAACCGATACCGATAATTTTGAAACCGATACAGATAATTTCCGATATTACATTTTAAAGCATTTATCGGCCGATAATATCGGCAGTCCGATATTATCGGACATCTCTAGTGTTTGTCATTGTTGTTTACTGTGGTGTCATTGTGTGGCACCGCTTTATGACAGTGTTGGCGTTGTTTATACGGCCACCGTTAAGAGTGACGTGTATGGCTGTTGACTAAGTATGCACTTTATTCACTTGTATGAGAGTGTATAAGAAAACAATATGACCACTAAAATTGGTTGTGATCGTACGGTGTGCAAGCTTAACATGTCATCTTTAACTTAAGACCTTTACTAGTAAGTACATTTTAATTATAAAGCACTTTTCACAGATACAATCACAAAGCGCTGTACAAAACATAGGTGAAGTAAAACAACAACAGGGGCAACATCATAAAAAGGATACAAAGTGGATTAAAAATGATAGTTAAAAGGTGCATTAACTAAAAGCTCTACTAAAAAGAGAAGTTTTCAAATGTTTCTTAAAAGTTTCAAAGACAGTCAAGATCACGGAGGGACTGGGGCAAGTTGTTCCAGAGTCTGGGAGTTATAGCCTGGAATGCCAGGTCTCCACGGGTTTTAAAACAAGTTTTTGGGATCTTTAGAAGACCCTGGCCTGAAGACCGGAGGCTGCGCCCTGAGGAGTAGGGGCATAGCAAGTCAGTGATGTACTGAGGGGCCCCACCATGCAACGCACGGAATGTCAGGACTAAAATCTTAAACTCAATGCGGAATTTAACTGGAAGCCAGTAAAGACTGGATAGAACGGGGGGTGATACGGACTGTTCTGGGTGCACCGCTCAAAAGTCTGGCAGCCGCATTTTGTACAGTCTGAAGTCTCTTTAGTGTTGACTTGTTGCAGAGAGTGAAAAGAGAATTGCAATAGTCAACGCGAGACGAAATTAACGCGTGAATGATCATTTCCAGACCCAATTTTGACAACAAATTTCTCACTTTAGAAATATTTCTGAGATGATAAACACAGTTTTTGGTCAGTTGACGACAGTGACCCTCCACAGACATTAACCCATCCAACACTATCAATCAATGTTTACTTATATAGCCCTAAATCACGAGTGTCTCAAAGGGCTGCACAAGCCACAACGACATCCTGGGCTCAGATCCCACATCAGGGCTAAGAAAAAACTACAATAATATTCATAATTATTTTAATCAATATTGAAATCATGTTTACTAATCACGATTATTAATTATTTAAGTTAAAATAGTGTCAGGGTGTGTTGAACACGACACAACCACGACTGTATTATGCTGATAGTATATATTTGACAGTATTATGCTGATAGTATATATTTGACTGTATCGTGCTGATAGTATATTTTTGACAGTATTATGCTGATAGTATATATATGACTGTATTATGCTGATAGTATATATTTGACTGTATTATGCTGATATTATATATTTGACTGTATCATGCTGATAGTATATATTTGACTGTATCATGCTGATAGTATATATTTGACAGTATCATGCTGATAGTATATATTTGACTGTATTGTGCTGATAGTATATATTTGACTGTATTATGCTGATAGTATATATTTGACTGTATTATACTGATAGTATATATTTGACTGTATCCTGCTGATAGTATATATTTGACTGTATTATGCTGATAGCATATATTTGACTGTATTATGCTGATAGTATATATTTGACTGTATCATGCTGATAGTATATTTTTGACTGTATTATACTGATAGTATATATTTGACAGTATTATGCTGATAGTATATATTTGACAGTATTATGCTGATAGTATATATTTGACTGTATTGTGCTGATAGTATATATTTGTACCATGAATTGATTAACGTGGACCCCGACTTAAACAAGTTGAACAACTTATTTGGGAGTTACCATTTAGTGGTCAATTGTACGGAATATGTACTGTACTGTGTGATCTACTAATAAAAGTCTCAATCGATCAATCAAAAAACCATCATCCATCCATTTTTCTACCGCTTGTCCCTTTCGGGGATGGGGAGGGGGGGGCCCTGCTGGAGTCTATCTCAGCTGGCGGGGTGAAGACGCCATCATGTCATTTGTAATTAAATGGTCTAATAAAAGGCATTATTAGTATCAACGTGTCCGCTTTTTCTCATTGCATGACGTTTTTACCTCCATCTTTGTGTTTCGACGCCAACAAAAACAGCCACGTTTCAAAAACGTTTTAAAAAATTGGACATTTAAAAACCCACATATTTCTCCCAGCGCCAGGCATTGTGGGTAACGTAGTTTTTAAAACCGGTCCAGCTTTTTATGCTGCGTTCCAACGCTTATTAGCTTCCTGTCAACGTGTGTTATTGTGTCGCAGCAAATGATGATTTATTTTAACTGTCGCTGAATACTTCCTGTCAAATATTTAAACAACCTTCCAGAACATTCCAAGCCCCCTACGACGCTATGCTAGACAACATACCAAGCAGCAGGCTGGACTGGAGTAACATACACAAAACATCTCTCTCACCTGGTATCTGCACGTAGAGGGACACAAAGGCTATCAAATAGATGGCCGCCATGCACCAGAGGAACATACGTCGTGGCAGAATGATTTCCCCCATGTTTGGAGCGAAGTGATTATGGGCGGGACGACCGCTACTTTGTCGCCGCGGGATGTTTGAAGAGCTGGGGAGGGAGCCCGGAAGTCAGTCAGTCAGGACTCCTCCCACTCAGGGCTGCGATGCACTCTTCTTCGCTTTCCTATCTCTGTCTCATCAGCGCCATCTTCTGCCCCGGAGTGTTCGTTTGTTAGCGTTCTGCCTTTTTTTAATTGTTTTTATTATTATTATTATTAGAGATGTCCGATAATATCGGCCTGCCGATATTATCGGCCGATAAATGCGTTAAAATATAATATCGAAAATGATCGGTATCGTTTTTTTAATTATTATTTTTTAATTAAATCAACATAAAAAACACGAGATACACTTACAATTAGTGGACCAACCCAAAAAACTTCCCTCCCCCATTTACACTCATTCACACAAAAGGGTTGTTTCTTTCTGTTATTAATATTCTGCTTCCTACATTATATATCAACATATATCAATACAGTCTGCAAGGGATACAGTCCGTAAGCACACATGATTGTGCGTGCTGCTGCTCCACTAATAGTACTAACCTTTAACAGTTAAGTATACTCATTTTCATTAATTACTAGTTTCTATGGAACTGTTTTTATATTGTTTTACTTTCTTTTTTATTCAAGAATTTTTTTTAAATTTATTTATCTTATTTTATTTTATTAAATTTTTTAAAAAGGACCTTATCTTCACCATACCTGGTTGTCCAAATTAGGCATAATAATGTGTTAATTCCACGACTGTATATATCTGTATCAGTTGATATCAGTATCGGTAATTAAGAGTTGGACAATATCGGAATATCGGCAAAAAGCCATTAACGGACATCCCTAATTATTATTTTTTATTTTATAAACCTTTATTTATAAATTGCAACATTTACAAACAATTGAGAAATAATAATCAAAATAAGTAAAAAAAAACAAAAAAACAGTACAAAACAGCGCCAGGAATTACCATGAATTGATGAACGTGGACCCCGACTTAAACAAGTTGAAAAACTTATTGGGGTGTTACCATTTAGTGGTCAATTGTACGGAATATGTACTGTACTGTGCAATCACAGCTTCAATCAATCAAAAAGGGGGTTGTAAACTCAAAGTAACTAAAATAGAATGCAAAAAATAATAAATAAAAATAAATAAATATATAAGTTAAAGGAGATGGCAGGCTGTCTTCTTCTAATGGATTTATTACAATCCATGCAAGCTAGGTAACGTTTGCTGTGGTCTGGAACAACAAGGCACACAAGTATCAGAAATGCAGCCAATATCACATGCAGATAATGTGTCATGAGACATGCAAATATAAATGATATACAAAGAGGAGACAAGTAAAGGATATTAAATGAGCTCAACTATACCTACAAATGAGGCATAATGATGCAATATGTACATACAGCTAGCCTAAATAGCATGTTAGCAGTGATTATCTTGCAGTCATGCAGTGACCAAATATGCCTGATTAGGTTAGGAATGACCTCCACCTGACTCTAAGATGCTGCATTCAAGTTCAGTAGGTTCTTTGTAACGCGGTGATGACCAGCTTATTTAGCAGCATGTTTACGTTAAAAATAGCTGTTTTACTTGCACAATAATGAGGTCATTAAAATTTGGTTTCCATATAAATTCAGCAGCATTGATTTTATTGCCAGAGTCAACATTGTCTGATTTGAGTTTATTGTGCAAGGTAAATACTGTAACAGGAAACACACAACCCAATTGAAATAGCATTTCCTTCCATCCTAATTCCCCTTTATCACATCAAGTACAATCTACAGTTTTCTCTCAACCGTTTGTGTTAGAAGCAATGACCAAGTGTCGGAACAGAGAGGCCACGTGGTTTGACTGAGTTTATTGTGCAAGTCTCACCAGTTTATGGCAATACAAATTTGGTCTGCATGCTTCTAGTCTGAGAAAATAAATGAATCTAACATTTGATGTTTGGACACAATAATTGTACATGAGCAACAACCTTATTGTTTTACAGAGAAAATGCATTTATAGTACCACTAACTCCAAAAACACTGCATGTATTGCACTTAAATACAAATGATTAGGAAGCACATTTACAGCATAAAATCATTCATCACATGATGTAATTTTTCCAGCAGTGGACATCCTGTAAGGACATCACAGATCAGTAGCAGACAACATTGCAACGATGCAAGCTAAACGAAAATAAATGTGAGAGGCCTTTTAATTAATACAAAAAGCCTTCGAGTTTAAATATACAAAATGAAATTGTTATAGCGAAACATGCACAGACTGTAAACTAGGTCTTTATTCATAAAATGTATCCGGTATTTACTACTCAAAGTGTGACATTAAATGATGTCATTGCTACTTCACCATGTCAGGTAAAAACAGTAACGCATCGTCCTCAGCAAACAGACTGAACACTACAAATGATAACCGTATTTTTCGGACTATAAGTCGCAGTTTTTTTCATAGTTTGGCCAGGGGGTGCGACTTATACTCAGGAGCGACTTATGTGTGAAATGATTAACACATTAGCGTAAAATATCAAATAATATTTAGTTCATTCACGTAAGAGACTAGACGTATAAGACTTCATGGTAATTAGCGATTAGGAGTGACAGATTGTTTGGTAAACGTATAGCATGTTCTATATGTTATAGTTATTTGAATGACTCTTACCATAATATGTTACGTTAACATACCAGGCACCTTCTCAGTTGGTTATTTATGCCTCATATAACGTACACTTATTCAGCCTGTTGTTCACTATTCTTGATTTATTTTCAATTGCCTTTCAAATGTCTATTCTTGGTGTTGGCTTTTATCAAATACATTTCCCCCAAAATGCGACTTATACTCCAGTGTGACTTATATATGTTTTTTTCCTTCTTTATTATGCATTTTCGGCCGGTGCGACTTATACTCCGGAGCGACTTATACTCTGAAAAATACGGTATATTTTGATTGATTTGACACAAGCTCCTTGAGTAAAAAAAAAATCAGATTGACACTTTTAAACTCAAGGTACTTCTTGTGAGCAATACTGGAAGAATATTTAAAACGTGACTCTTGTAGCTTTAATCAACTAAAATCTTTGAGTCTGCAGAAGAATATGAATGCATGACAAGTATTTTGTATTTGGATTTAGTTCCTTCCAGGAGTTGTGGATGGTCAAAGTGGTTGTAGCTGCCTAGAGTGTAATTGGCACCCGGGAAGGGATACTCGTTAGGACGGCAAGTCAGGCGCTCCTTTGGCCATTTTTCAAGCACACAGACTGGAAATACTAACATGACATGAAGCAGTCACTTTTTATTTACACCCCTCACTCCCATTAGTGCATCTTGCTTGCTTGTGCCTCAACTTTGGGACCTTTGCCAAAGTTAAGGCAGACATAAATTGCTGGCATTTGGACGGCTAGACTGTGAGTTGCATGAGAGAAGGAGGGAGGGGTCATGCGGCTCCTTCGCTGCACGTCTGTCCCGTGTTGCTGGTGGACGACGTGGGCTCCTGATCGCTTTCCCTCACGCAAATGACGGCATCGCCACTCACGTTGATGAGACACTGGGCCTACGTGAGGAACACCAGCACCGTTACACCACTGAAACATTGCAATGTCTTCATAACTTGAAGGGAAATCATTCAATTACTCTCAGAGCAGATACATGAATATTTTGTCCAACATTGACTTACATTATGAAACATTCTCATTTATTTCTTATTGACTATTGCAGCACGGCAAAACCAAGGAAGGACAGCGCCTGCGTGTAAGGGTATGCCGCAATGCCCCCAGGACCAGTGTGTCAAGTTTAAACAGGCCACGGACCTCCTCCCACCGCTTCTAGGGGTGTGGCCATTGATCAGTATCGGCCAATTTTCGTAAAAAAGTGCTCCATTGACCACTGACGATTAACGCCCGTCACAAACAACGATTCTTTCTGGCTGATGAGCAGCTACAAGCTAATTCTGTGTGGAGCCGCTCCCCTAAACTAATAATAACCACTTCCGTTATGGAAAATAGAGTATTTCTCAGTATGTTAAAGGCCTACTGAAAGCCACTACTATCGACCACGCAGTCTGATAGTTTATATATCAATGATGAAATCTTAACATTGCAACACATGCCAATACGGCCGGGTTAACTTATAAAGTGACATTTTAAATTTCCCGCTAAACTTCCGGTTGAAAACGTCTATGTATGATGACGTATGCGCGTGACGTCAATGGTTGAAACGAAAGTATTCGGACGCCATTGAATCCAAAACAAAAAGCTCTGTTTTCATTTCAAAATTCCACAGTATTCTGGACATCTGTGTTGGTGAATCTTTTGCAATTTGTTTAATGAACAATGAAGACTGCAAAGAAGAAAGTTGTAGGTGGGATCGGTGTATTAGCGGCTGGCTGCAGCAACACAACCAGGAGGACTTTGACTTGGATAGCAGACGCGCTAGCCGACGCTAGCCGCCGACCGCACGGATGATCGGGTGAAGTCCTTCGTCCTTCCGTCGATCGCTGGAACGCAGGTGAGCACGGGTGTTGATGAGCAGATGAGGGCTGGCTGGCGTAGGTGGAGCGCTAATGTTTTTATCATAGCTCTGTGAGGTCCCGTAGCTAAGTTAGCTTCAATGGCGTCGTTAGCAACAGCATTGCTAAGCTTCGGCAAGCTGGGAGTTATTAACCGTGTAGTTACATGTCCATGGTTTAATAGTATTGTTGATCTTCTGTCTATACTTCCAGTCAGGGGTTTATTTATTTTGTTTCTATCTGCATTTGAGCCCGATGCTATCACGTAAGCTCAGTAGCTAAAGAGCTTCGCCGATGTATTGTCGTGGAGATAAAAGTCACTGTGAATGTCCATTTCGCGTTCTCGACTCTCATTTTCAAGAGGATATAGTATCCGAGGTGGTTTAAAATACAAATCCGTGATCCACAATAGAAAAAGGAGAAAGTGCGGAATCCAATGAACCCTTGTACCTAAGTTACGGTCACAGCGAAAAAAGATACGTCCTGCACTGCACTCTAGTCCTTCACTTTCACTTTCCTCATCCACGAATCTTTCATCTTCGCTCAAATTAATGGGGTAATCGTCGCTTTCTCGGTCCGAATCTCTCTCGCTGCTGGTGTAAACAATGGGAAAATGTGAGGAGTCCTTCCTCCGGTGACGTCACGCTACTTCCGGTACAGGCAAGGCTTTTTTTATCAGCGACCAAAAGTTGCGAACTTTATCGTCGTTCTCTACTAAATCCTTTCAGCAAAAATATGGCAATATCGCGAAATGATCAAGTATGACACATAGAATGGATCTGCTATCCCCGTTTAAATAAAAACAAATCATTTCAGTAGGCCTTTAAATATCATTATCACTGGAGGACAACACTAAACATGTTAAACACTGAGAGAAAGCCAAGAGCAGGCATGCTAATAGCTAAGCTATGCTTGAAACAACTCCAATAAATAAGTGCGTAGCAAACGTTAAGAAGTGTAGATGCAGAAAGTAAACAGCAATTAACAGGAAGAGTAGATCAATAATAGTTAGACAGAATATCATTTAACAACTGTTGGTGTGTCAGAATTGCCGCAGTCAGTTATCAGATTAATCAATAAATTGGTGGTGTTATTCATTTTTTGATTTTTATTAAGGATCCCCATTAGCTGGATGCCACAACAACCCACAAGTCTTCCTGTGGTCCACAAACTCAATACAATTACAAGTAAAAGCATATAATAACTACACAATACAGAAACAAATAAAAGCATCAACAAGCAAACAGTCACAGAATATTAATTACCATATAAATATAACTACACAATACAAAAGCAAACAAAAATCATCAACAAGCAAACTCATTGTTAGAATAATTACGTGTAAGTTATCACACAACTCTCATGCTTAAAGGCCGTTGCTGTAGTTATTATCAATTGTGCTGAAGTTGTACTTTTCTATCCGTGCAAAGCGAGTCGTCTCGTATCAGTGTTTGTTTCCAGAATCGGCCTGCTGACTGCCAAAGGTGAACATCGAGTGCCGTGACGCAGACAGAGCAGAGACAGGGCGATATCACGAGTGTCAGCACATTTGCATTTCATGAATAGTCATATATTGTGTCCTTCAGCGGCAGCCTCAGTGATGTAACCAGGGACCTCCCAAATAAATAGAGGAGCACGTGGGCTGTGCCTTAGAGCGTAGGTTGGTTCTGTAACTAAGAGTACAGACTAGTCTCTCCTCATTGAGCCAAATTGAACTCCGTCTGCAGGATTCCTTGCTTCTTGTCTGTTTAATAGATGTCATCAGTGTTTGAACCTGACAATAATTTACAGACTCAGATAAAATATGACTTTCCTTTTAAAAACCTGTTTACTTTCGATGCCGGTGAGAATTCGAGGCAGGTTATTCCAGAGCGATACAGATCTATAAATAAAAGATTTCCGGGGACGAGGGAGTACAAAATGACCCTCACTAGTATTATGATTATGTATAGTGCTACTGTAAACTATTTGGGCCATGAGAAAAGCAGGAGTTTTACTACTGGTTACTGATTTGAACAATATTAAGGGCAGTATCAGTATATCATCGATACAAGAGATCAGATTGATATTTTCATTTTCTCAAAATTGCTGTTTTTGTTCATCTTTACAAACTTGAGGGATGAATTCCCTGGACACAGGACTTTGGGGGCAAAATCCAAAGGGTTTAAAGAGTCCAGTCACCCCATATACTCATTTGGATTTAGGTCTGGGTCTAAGCATTCCTTTTATGCCTGGCACTTCCAGAGGGGTGTGTTTAGTTTCTATCTCCACAGTATGTACGGCACAGGCCAAACGTTAGGACACACCTTCTCATTCACAACACAACAACTGATGGTCCCAACCCCACTGATAAAGCAAGACACTCCACTAATCAACCCTGATTAGGCACACCTGTGAAGTGAAAACCCTTTCAGGTGACTACCTCTTGAAGCTCATGGAGAGAATGCCAAGCGTGTGCAAAGCAGTAATCAGAGCAAAGGGTGGCTATTTTGAAGAAACTACAATATAAAACATGTTTTCAGTTATTTCAGTACATAACTCCACATGTGTTCATTCATAGTTTTCATGTGACAATCTACAATCTGTATTTATATTCACATGTGAATAATGCTGTATAATAGACTGTATTTATATTATTCACATGTGAATGATGCTGTATAATAGACTATTTATGTTATTCACATGTGAATAATGCTGTATAATAGCCTATGTTATTCACATGTGAATAATGCTGTATGATGGACTGTATTTATATTATTCACATGTGAATGATGCTGTATAATAGACTATGTTATTCACATGTGAATAATGCTGTATGATGGACTGTATTTATATTATTCACATGTGAATAATGCTGTATAATAGACTGTATTTATATTATTCACATGTGAATAATGCTGTATAATAGACTGTATTTATATTATTCACATGTGAATAATGCTGTATAATACTGTATTTATATTATTCACATGTGAATAATGCTGTATAATAGACTATATTATTCACATGTGAATAATGCTGTATAATAGACTGTATTTATATTATTCACATGTGGGCTCTGTACCGAGGATGTCGTTGTGGCTTGTGCAGCCCTTTGAGACACTTGTGATTTAGGGCTATATAAATAAACATTGATTGATTGAATAATGCTGTATACTACTGTATTTATATTATTCACATGTGAGTAATGCTGTATAATAGACTGTATTTATATTGTTCACATGTGAATAATGCTGTGTAATAGACTGTATTTATATTATTCACATGAGAATAATGCTGTATAATAGACTATTTATATTATTCACATGTGAATAATGCTGTATAATACTGTATTTATATTATTCACATGTGAATAATGCTGTATAATAGACTATATTATTCACATGTGAATAATGCTGTATAATAGACTGTAATTATATTATTCACATGTGAATAATGCTGTATAATACTGTATTTATGTTATTCGCATGTGAATAATGCTGTATAATACTGTATTTATATTATTCACATGTGAATAATGCTGTATAATAGACTGTATTATTCACATGTGATTAATGCTGTATGATACTGTATTTATGTTATTCACATGTGAATAATGCTGTATAATAGACTGTATTTATATTATTCACATGTGAATAATGATGTATAATAGACTGTATTTATATTATTCACATGTGAATAATGCTGTATAATAGACTGTATTTATATTATTCACATGTGAATAATGCTGTATAATAGACTATATTATTCACATGTGAATAATGTTGTATACCCTGAGATCGGTAGGTTGGAGTTCAAATCCCAGCCGAGTCATACCAAAGACTATAAAAATGGGACCCATTACCTCCCTGCTTGGCACTCAGCATCAAGGGTTGGAGTTGGGGGTTAAATCACCAAAATGATTCCCGGGCGCGGCGCCGCTGCTGCCCACTGCTCCCCAAGGGGATGGGTCAAATGCAGAGGACGAATTTCACCACATCTAGTGTGTGTGTGACAATCATTGGTACTTTAATCTTATTCTTTAATCTTAATACTGTATTTATATTATTCACATGTGAATAATGCTGTATAATAGACTGTATTATTCACATGTGAATAATGCTGTATAATAGACTGTATTTATATTATTCACATGTGAATAATACAGTCTATTATACAGCATTATTCACATGTGAATAATGCTGTATAATAGACTGTATTTATATTATTCACATGTGAATAATGCTGTATAATAGACTATATTATTCACATGTGAATAATGCTGTATAATACTGTATTTACATTATTCACATGTGAATAATGCTGTATAATAGACTGTATTTATATTATTCACATGTGAATAATGCTGTATAGACTGTATTTATATTATTCACACGTGAATAATGCTGTATAATAGACTGTATTTATATTATTCACATTGTGAATTATGCTGTATAATACTGTATTTATGTTATTCACATGTGAATAATGCTGTATAATAGACTATTTATATTATTCACATGTGAATAATGCGTATAATAGACTATATTATTCACATGTGAATAATGCTGTATAATAGACTGTATTTTATATTATTCACATGTGAATAATGCTGTATAATAGACTGTATTTATATTATCCACATGTGAATAATGCTGTATAATAGACTGTATTTTATATTATTCACGTGAATAATGCTCTATAATAGACTGTATTTATATTATCCACATGTGAATAATGCTGTACAATAGACTATTTTATATTATTCACATGTGAATAATGCTGTATAATACTGTATTTATATTATTCACATGTAAAAAACACCTTAGTGTTTATTGTCTATTGTGAGCGAACTGTGGTGCTGAATTTACCCCAGGGATCAATAAAGTACTTTCTATTCTATTCTACAATGAAAATAGTCATGAAAATAAAGAACACCTATTGAATGAGAAGGTGTGTCCAAACTTTTGGCCTGTACGGTACATTTACTATAAACAAAAGTGTGTTTGTGTGTACCTGGTTCTTGTTTGGATTTTCCATTAGCATACACTCTTTCATGCTGTAGGACACAACCGCATTACCCCCCAGGGCGGCTACGTGGGCTCGAACCATGGCAAACACCTCTGCTATGAAGGAATGCAGGAAGCCGCTGACGCCACCTTCCTGTGAAAGGAAATGATCTCTGAGTGCGGCTCCAGCTCCCAAATGCCTCAGCCTCATTTCTCGCCGTCGTACCTCTCGTAGCGACGTCGTCTCTCGAATGAAGAACATGTTGATGATGCCCAAGTATTTAATAATCCGCAGTCCCGGGAGGAAGGAAAGCGGCGTCATCTTCACCACGGTAACCGAACTTCCTCCAAAGGAGCAGCGGTTGGAGCGCAGCGAGCGGGAGCGACTCTCTGTCAGTGGACTGGAGCGCTCCAATGACGAGACTGAAGGTTCACGCAGAGAGGAGATGACAAACAGGTAATGGAAACACCGGAAGACCTCAAGTGTGGTGGAAAACTAAACAAAAAATGAGAATAAATGAGCACCAACATGATTGGTGTGTTTGCAATCATGTTGGTGTTTACTTGTGGATGTGACAGTCAGCCATCTCTGGTTGAGTGCGAGTACGTGTGGATATTCCACGTGCAGTCATGTGATGGTGTCGTCACCATGCCATGCATTACAGGCAAACAGACAAGACAGTTACACAGTGTCTGCAGACAGACACATGGACCTGGGCACAGCTGTGGACGTTTACATGTCAGATCATCTTTGGACCTGTGCAGAAGACTCCAGGGATGGAGCCGGACAGAGACTGCGACAGTAATACGAGCTGAGCTGGTAATATCACGCACTTGTTTTGGATCTTAAAGGTTCCCTATTATGCTAAATTGACTTTTTAATGATGTAACAGAAATAGGTTTCCATGGAGCGTGTTTATGTAAAAGAAAATCTACCTCAATATATTCAAAAGTTCAGTTAGTTACCAGCCTGTCTTTTTGAAATCATGAAGAAAAAACCCTCCTTCCTCATGGACGTGATAGAATCTCTAACCCAGGGGTGCACACACTTTTTCAGTAGGCGAGCTACTTTGCAATTGACTAAGTGGAGGGGATCTACCTCATTCATATATATCATTTATATTTATTTATTTATTTATGAAAGAGAGGTTTTTGTTAACAAGTTAAAGGTGTTTAGATAATACAAGCATGCTTAACATTTGTTTCTTTCATGAAGACAAGAATATAAGTTGGTATGATTGTGATGACCTGCATTGATTGGAATCAGACAGTAGTGATGATAACCTCCACATTTTCAAATGGATGAGAAATAAAGTCCTCCTTTCTGTCCAACACCACATGAAAGTGCTTGCTTTTAAGCATTTTAGTAGTCCAGCTTTCATAATCGTTTTTATTCACTTTACAAGAAATACATTGGCGGCAAACTCCGTAGCTTGCCAGCTTTCTGAGACTCTTATTTTGTCAGCGCAGGCAGGATGAAGCAGCGCTTTTATTGTGAAGACAGGAGCTGTGCAGTCGGCCTTTAGAGTTTTGACGGCAGGTACGGCGAGAGAGTCTGTTGAAATAAAAAGTGTTTCTCGCCTTCCTGTCGGTCATTTTTTCTTAATAATGATCTGGCAGCAGCCAGCGTCATCTCACAAGACCCTCGGGTGCCGTGAATGTCAATCAAGTGACCAAAGTGACGTCTTGGTGAAGATTGAAGATCGCTAATTTTTAGGATTATTTTTTAAATGCCTGGCTGGCGATCGACTGCCACACCTTCCGCCATCGACTGCCACGCCCTCCGCCATCGACTGACACGCCCTCCACCATCGACTGACACGCCCTCCCGCCATCGACTGACACGCCCTCCGCCATCGACTGACACACCCTCCGCCATCGACTGACACACCCTCCGCCATCGACTGACACACCCTCCGCCATCGACTGACACACCCTCCGCCATCGACTGACACAACCTCCGCCATCCACTGACACACCCTCCGCCATCCACTGACACGCCCTCCGCCATCCACTGACACGCCCTCCGCCATCGACTGACACGCCCTCCGCCATGCACTGACACGCCCTCCGCCATCGACTGACACACCCTCCGCCATCCACTGACACGCCCTCCGCCATCCACTGACACGCCCTCCGCCATCCACTGACACGCCCTCCGCCATCGACTGACACGCCCTCCGCCATCCACTGACACGCCCTCCGCCATCGACTGACACGCCCTCCGCCATCGACTGACACGCCCTCCGCCATCCACTGACACGCGCTCCGCCATCCACCGACACGCCCTCCGCCATCCACCGACACGCCCTCCGCCATCCACCGACACGCCCTCCGCCATCCACCGACACGCCCTCCGCCATCCACCGACACGCCCTCCGCCATCCACCGACACGCCCTCCGCCATCCACCGACACGCCCTCCGCCATCCACCGACACGCCCTCCGCCATCCACCGACACGCCCTCCGCCATCGACCGACACGCCCTCCGCCATCCACTGACACGCCATCCGCCATCCACTGACACGCCATCCACTGACACACCCTCCGCCATCCACTGACACGCCCTCCGCCATCCACTGACACGCCATCCACTGACACGCCATCCACTGACACGCCCTCCGCCATCCACTGACACACCCTCCGCCATCCACTGACACACCCTCCGCCATCCACTGACACACCATCCGCCATCCACTGACACACCCTCCGCCATCCACTGACACGCCCTCCGCCATCGACTGACACGCCCTCCGCCATCCACTGACACGCCCTCCGCCATCGACTGACACGCCCTCCGCCATCGGCTGACACGCCCTCCGCCATCGGCTGACACGCCCTCCGCCATCGGCTGACACGCCCTCCGCCATCGGCTGACACGCCCTCCGCCATCGGCTGACACGCCCTCCGCCATCGGCTGACACGCCCTCCGCCATCGACTGACACGCCCTCCGCCATCGACTGACACGCCCTCCGCCATCGACTGACACGCCCTCCGCCATCCACTGACACGCCCTCCGCCATCGGCTGACACGCCCTCCGCCATCGGCTGACACGCCCTCCGCCATCGACTGACACGCCCTCCGCCATCGACTGACACACCCTCCGCCATCGATTGACACGCCCTCCGCCATCGACTGAGACACCCTCCGCCATCGACTGAGACACCCTCCGCCATCGACTGACACACCCTTCGCCATCCACCGCTAGCTCGTGATCGACGTAATGGACACCCCTGCTCGAACCCATTCCTCGCTAGATGAGCCTGCCAAAAGTATACAGTATGTCCACTACCTAACAGACCAGCTTTGTAATCAAGACATTTTAAAGAAACAGGCTTTGCTGCACATCCTAAAATGAAGCCTGCAGCTCTGCCGACTGTCAGTTAGTCCTCTCTTCAGAGAGCAGCTTCATTTGTCAGGAAATGTGAGTGTCTTACTGTCCCATTCTTTTACGTTGGACAAGTGCAGTGTCAAAGTGTAAATGTAAAGTCAAGTGAATCGTATTTATATAGCGCTTTTCTCTCGAGACTCAAAGCGCTTAACATAGTGAAACCCATTTTCTACATCTTCAAGCTGTATTTAAAGCAGTGTGGGTAGCACTGGGTGCAACGACACAACGGCAGTGACTAGGATGGCGGATGCGGGCATCGAACCTGGAACCCTCAAGTTGCTGGCAGGGCCACTCTACAGAGCGAGCCACGCTGCCCTAAAAAGTTGATGAAGTGCACAACAGCAATTGTCGGAGCCACACACAGACTATGTCGGAGACAAACACAGCTCATCCGCAATAAGCTGCAGAAACAAAATGCACTTTCACTTATTTCCAGCATCAAGGCTAGATTTGGGCTAATACACTTCTACTGCGCCTTTGAAACTCAATTAAAAATATGATACCTTCACTAAATGATGCAGGTGTTGGGCCAGTGGGTGCACATGTCCTTTATATTTTGAAATCTGCATCTGAAGTTTATAGGATTTAAGAAAACAATGTGTGCGGAGACTATCTCTCCCTTCTGTTAAAAGGTGCTGTTTGATAGAAGTCCCGCCTTCTTCCCCGAGTCTGACAATGTAAGCTCCGCCCCATTAACACACATGCAACTGAAGGACAGCGTTATGTCACAAAAGCAATGTTTGGAAAAGCGTATGATTGTCACTCAGCAGTTCAACAGCAATATACAACCATAGCATCTGTCTTGAAATACATCTTTTATGTCAGTGTTTTTCAACCTTTTTTGAGCCACGGCACATTTTTTTCATTAAAAAAATACGGAGGCACACCACCAGCAGAAAAGGTTAAAAAATAAAACTCCACCAGGTTGTCGTGCCTTATTTTGAGTTTGTTATTGTTATAGTTCCTGTCTTGCGCTGTTATTTTGGTGACCCTTCCTGTTTTGTTGGTGTTCTCCTGTAGCAGCTTCACGCCTTCCTTTGAGTGCTATTGCCCGCACCTGCTTTGTTTTCGCAATCAAGACTATTTAAATTGTGCGTACGCTATCCTTCTTTGTGGGGACATTGTTGATTGTCATGTCATGTACGGATGTGCTTTGTGGACGCCGTCTTTGATCCACACGCTGTAAGTTTTTGCTGTCGTCCAGCATTCTGTTTTTGCAGACTTTGTAGCCAGTTCAGTTTTACTTTTGTTTTACACAGCCATCCCTATGCTTCAGTGCCTTACCTGCACGCTGTCTCCCGCTGTGCTCTGCATGTTGGGATCACAACAAACCATCTTCGACGCGTTCCGACTTCTACAAAGCAATGAACTACCTGCTGCCACCTACTGATATGGAGCATTACAAGACTACCCTGCCAAGCTCTACACAGCACAGGCACTAGACAACGGCACATTATTATGATTATTGATTTGCAAAAAATATTTTTTGGACCAATTAGGTGAAGTTGCATAATTTCCCACGGCACACCAGACAATATCTCACGGCACACACAGTGGTTGAAAATCACTGTTTTATGTAAATGTACACGCAAAAAAAGCAGTGATTGACAGCCACAAATGCCAGTCATTTTACTGCGCCAAACTGAAATAATTATTAATATTTTTTATTTTTTTTAAACAAAGGTTAACTTGTAATCATGAGAAATCTGAAAAAGTATTTTTTAAATCTGTTTTCTCAAACTGCACCTTTTAATTTTACCCATGCAAACTGCTTATTGGAAGAATCCCTTTGAGGGCTTTAAAATGTTCACACTATAGCAAAGAAACGATAGATTTTATTACTGATACTCCGCCACCCAGCCGCATGCATAAAGGGATCTATGACTGCTTGTGTGTGAGAGGATTGTGTGTGTGTTATTGTGTTCTGTATCATGACCAGCAGAGGGTGCTAGAGACTGTGTCCTCCTACTTGTCTTAACTGATCCTCGTCTTATGGTGTGAGCTTTCAGCCTAAGCAGCTCTATCCAGGTGCTGCATCTGTCTGCAAAGGAACCGTAATCAACGGAGGCAGCTGGAGAGAACACAAACACACACGCACACGCACACACACACATACACGCAGCCCACACCCAGACAACAAGGAAAAAAACAACACAAAAACAAACAGAAGAACAGAAAAAGAACAACAGTGGATGAAGTCTGGAGCGGTGTAGGATATCTCTGTCCGAGACAAAAGGATGACAATTGGGGAAAAATAGGGAGGCGTACTCTAGTCGCAGAGAGGTCGGGTAGGGGGAGGGTACATGTGAAGGAGGGGGGCTTACCTCTGGATGACACAGCAGTACTCCCTGAGACACCTGTAGACACACATTAAAGTCTGCTTTTACATTTGGTTTTATAATCAGTAGGGGTGTAACGGTACACAAAAATTTTGGTTCGGTACGTACCTCGGTTTAGAGGTCACGGTTTGGTTCATTTTCGGTACAGTAAGAAAACAAAATATAAATTTTTGGGTTATTTATTTACCAAATTTGAAAATCTTCCACCAAAAATAATTATCTTAGTGTAATATTTGATGTGAAGTAATGGGAACCTTGGATAGGTCAATAATTCATAATAACATTGATTCTGATTCAATATTATGTTTTGAGCAATGACAGTTTGAAAGAAAAAAAAAAACAGCTTTGTTTTATTAGTCAATATTGCAACTTTTTCTAAATTACATTTAACCTTTTTTATTTCACTTTTGTTATGTTTTTGTTTATTTTAATAGTATTTTTAGAATGTGCCGTGGGCCTTTAAAACATTAGCTGTGGGCCGCAAATGGCCTCCGGGGCACACTTTTGACACCCCTGCTATAGATAATAAAAAATTAAATGTGATAAATCTATGGATAAAAAGCAGAGCCTGGCGACGCATGCGCGTTTATCATAACTCTCTCGCTCTCTCTGTCTCTGCCCCTCCCTCACCAATGCTGCTGCGTGTACAATTTGTTTTGTTTTTAACCCCTTCTTAACCCTGAACGTACATTGAAAATACACGCAACCCTAACTCAAAATGCCGGACAATTTGAGGCATTTAAGAAACTCCGCCCTGACAGCTCCGCAAAAGAGGACATGTCCGGTGAAAAGAGGACGTATGGTCAGTCTATCCTAGCCCGTTAGCTGCTAGCATGCCGTGTGTTGTGCCTCAGTGTGCATTGTTTACACAACGTGCGTTACGCTACTTAATATGTCCGTGTGGAAACTCGTTCGGTACACCTCCGAACCGAACCGGAACCCCCGTACCGAATTGGTTCAATACAAATACACGTACCGTTACACCCCTAATAATCAGACATTGGTTCTAAAACTAAAACAGCTCTGTGTATCCGTCAAATAACTAAAAAGATCCAAACAAACACGATCACACTCTGCAAACTGACATCACTAAGGATTTACCTTCCGATTGCACAATAACCAGCTGATTTTGGCAGAGTTTTGCAGCTGGAGTGAGTAAAGAGACTGTACCTGAGGTGTTAGTGGAGGAGACCGGCAACACCCTGTTACTTAAACACGGGACTTTAAATAATGCTACCTGAGATTTTGGATGGCGGCTGAATGTTAGCGGATGGGGAATCGGCGCAGAGCTCCAGCGGGAACTGCAGCTGCTCCTCGGTCTCACCGGACACTGAAAAACACGGCCGTCATTACTCAAACATGTGCTTCAACAAAAATCTTTTTCTTGTCTCAGCGTGGAGCCTAAATATTAATGGTTTGTACATCTATTTTTCCTCAGCTACTACAAAATTGCTACCACTGAATTAACATGTTTGCAGATGTCAAAGTCTCAAAATTCACCAAAAAAACGTTTGACTGTTCCAAATGTAAACACCACGAGGCATGTACAAAATTACAGCATCTAAAGTCGCACAAAAAAAAAAATCTATAATTTGACACCTCGGCTCAGTGAGTTTGCTTTCCTTTGGGTGATTTGTGTTTTTCCCGGATGCTGGGACTATACTACAGTGTTTTTCAACCACTGTGCCGCGGCGTGAGATACTATCTGGTGTGCCGTGGGAGATGATCTAATTTCACCTATTTGGGTTAAAAATATTTTTTGCAAACCAGTAATTACAGTCTGCAAATGATGTGTTGTTGTTGAGTGTCTGTACTGTGCCATGTAATACTCTTCCATATCAGTAGGTGGCAGCAGGTAGCTAATTGCTTTGTACCTGTCGGAAACAGCGGGAGGCAGCGTGCAGGTAAAAAGGTGTCTAATGCTTAAACAAAAGGTGAGTGCCCCTAAGAAAAGGCATTGAAGCTTAGGGAAGTCTATGCTAAACGAAACTAAAACTGAACTGGCTACAAAGTAAACAAAAACAGACTGCTGGACGACAGAAAAGACTTACTGTGGAGCAAAGACGCCGTCCACAATGTACATCCAAACATGACATGACAATCAACAATGTCCCCACAAAGAAGGATAAAAACAACTGAAATATTCTGGATTGCTAAAACAAAGTAGATGCGGGAAATATCGCTCAAAGGAAGACATGAAACTGCTACAGGAAAATACCAAAAAAAGAGAAAAAGCCACCAAAATAGGAGCACAAGACAAGAACTAAAACACTACACACAGGAAAACAGCAAAAAAGTCCAAATAAGTCAGGGTGTGATGTGACAGGTGGTGACAGTACACCTACTTTGAGACAAGAGCTATAGTGATGCATGCTTGGTTATGCTTTAAAGTCTTATCCAACAATTGCAACAACAACTTTTTACTGTCAACTGAGTTTCGTTTTTTAATGATTTCTGCTGGTGGTGTGCCTCTGGATTTTTTCAACGCAAAAAATGTGCCTCGGCTCAAAAAAGGTTGAAAAACACTGCTATACAGGACCTAACTTATTTTTACACTTTTTCCTTAAAATACAAGTACAGTTCATAAGTGATCATTTAAATGTTGGTAGTTTCCTATGGGAATAACTGTTTTAAAATATGAACAAATAGAATGTTTAACCGTTGCCCTTATTGAACTGTATTCCAATGAATGTGTATTTCGGAGGCCCTCAAAATCTACTTAAGCTCTGTCTGATTTGAAAGCGTATGAAATATGTTGAATAGATATACGTGGACCACTAAGAAAACACTATTTAATTGTAATATTGGACAGACAGTGTTACGTTTTCTTCAGGAACCTAAATGACCTTTTACTTCCACTGATCACTTCAAGTACTAACCTTTGGCGACGGGCTTTTCTGCAGTCTTCTCCTGGGTCTGGTCCGTGTCAAATGTCATGGCAACCGCCGTCACGGCAACCTGGGAGGCGGAGGAGCACGGCGGTGAGGGCTCGCGGAGGAGAGAAGAGACATGAAGCAAAGAACACGCCGAGGACGCTTACCTGTATAAGTTCTTCTTCGGGTACTGCCACAGTGAAGTTGAGATGACAAATACAGCAGGGGATCATAGAGCGCAACTTGAAGTAAAAACTCTGAAATAAACACAGCAAATGAGTGCAGAAGGCAAATATCAGTATAAGAGTTGCCATTGTTGTACTTACCTTCAGCAGGTTCTCACACAGGTCAGTGAAAATCTTGTTCAAGCCTTGATTGGTGAGATTGGCATGACTCAACCTTAAGACTCTCACTGATGTAAACATCTAAGAAACAGCAACAGAAACGCTCTCTTATTCAGAACAATACAAGAAGAATTTGACATTTACAAAGAGAACGCTTTAATTGACACTGTCACACACACAGGTGGCTTTTTTGCCGATATCCGATATTGTCCAACTCTTAATTACCGATTCCGATATCAACCGATACCGATATATACAGTCATGGAATTAACACATTATTATGCCTAATTTTGTTGTGATGCCCCGCTGGATGCATTAAAAAATTAAACTTTACCATGAATTCATGAACGTGGACCCCGACTTAAACAAGTTGAAAAACTTATTGGGGTGTTACCATTTAGTGGTCAATTGTACGGAATATGTACTGTACTGTGCAATCGACTAATACAAGTTTCAATCAATCAATCAAAAACAAGGTTTTCCAAAATAAGAGAACGACTTCAACTCCAGTTATGGAAAAAAGGGCCAACATGGCACTGCCATATTTATTATTGAAGTCACAAAGTGCATTATTTTTTTTAACATGCCTCAAAACAGCAGCTTGGAAATTGGGACATGCTCTCCCTGAGATAATCCTGATACCCACTACAACCATGGGAAGTACTATACCTTGACTTTCACAAAGTGGTTGAGGTGGGTGGGGCGGGGTTTGGTGGTAGCGGGGGGGGGTGTATATTGTAGTGTCCCGGAGGAGTTAGTGCTGCAAGGGGTTCTGGGTATTTGTTCTGTTGTGTTACGGTGCCGATGTTCTCCCGAAATGTGTTTGTCATTCTTGTTTGGTGTGGCTTCACAGTGTGGCGCATATTTGTAACAGTGTTAAAGTTGTTTATACGGCTACCCTCAGTGTGACCTGTATGGCTGTTGATCCAACTATGCCTTGCATTCACTTATGTGTGTTTAAAAGCCGCATACATTGTGTGACTGGGCCAGCACGCTGTTTGTATGGAGGAAAAGCGGACGTGACATCAGATTGTAGAGGACGCTAAACGCAGTGCCTTTAAGGCACGCCCCCAATAATGTTATCCGGGTGGAAATCGGGAGGAATTCGGGAGAATTCCGATACCGATAATTTCCGATATTACATTTTATCACATTATCGGACATCTCTAATCATAAGGGACCCATCTCACCCCGGACATAAACTTTTTGAACTGCTGCCCTCGGGCAGGAGATACAGGACAATAAAATGCCGGACAAACAGATTTAATAACACTTTTTATCCGAGAGCAATAGTGTCGCTGAACACAAGACAAGAATGACTGTGCATGTGAACTGGGTGCTTGGTATTTTTATGTATTTTTATCTAATTTATCTATGTACAATGTACAATGACAATAAAAATATATTCTATTTAGGGGTGTAACGGTAAACAAAAATTTCGGTTCAGTATGTACCTCGGTTTAGAGGTCACGGTTCGGTTCATTTTCGGTACAGTAAGAAAACAACAAAATATAAATTTTTGGGTTATTTATTTACCAAATTTGCAAAATCTTCCACCAAAAATATTTTTCTTAGTGTAATATTTGATGTGAAGTAATAGGAACCTTGGATAGGTCAATAATTCATAATAACATTGATTTTGATTCAATATTATGTTTTGAGCAATGACAGTTTAAAAGAAAAAAAAAACAGCTTTGTTTTATTAGTCAACATTGCAACTTTTTCTAAATTACATTTAACCTTTAAGCTTTTTTATTTCACTTTTGTTATGTTTTTGTTTATTTTAATAGTATTTTTAGAATGTGCCGTGGGCCTTTAAAACATTAGCTGTGGGCCGCAAATGGCCTCCGGGGCACACTTTTGACACCCCTGCTATAGATAATACAAAATTAAATGTGATAAATCTATGGATAAAAAGCAGAGCCTGGCGACGCATGCGCGTTTATCATAACTCTCTCTTTCTGTCTCTGCCCCTCCCTCACCAATGCTGCTGTTTGTTTTGTTTTTAACCCCTTCTTAACCCTGAACGTACATTGAAAATACACACAACCCTAACTCAAAATGCCAGACATTTGAGGCATTAAAGAAACTCCGCCCTGACAGCTCCGCAAAAGAGGACGTATGGTCAGTCTATCCTAGCCCGTTAGCTGCTAGCATGCCGTGTGTTGTGCCTCGGTGTGCATTGTTTACACAACGTGCGTTACGCTACTTAATATGTCCATGTGGAAACTCGTTCGGTACACCTCCGAACCGAACCGAACCCCCGTACCGAAACGGTACGTTACACCCCTAATTCTATTCTATTCTATAAATACAGTGCTGTACGTATTTGTCAAATAATATGTTTATTATAGTGGTTAATAATAATCTAGAAAAGTACATGCTGAGGCCTTCAACTATACATGACCAATGCATCTATCTGAAGACAGACCTGTACTCCTGAAGTCCAGTTATAAATCCCAGGCATGATCTCAGTGTTGCAGCTGTGGAAACCTAATGACAAGTTGGTGCGCAGGGATTTTACAACAAATATTGGCCTTGCACACTTGAAAATGTTGATGAATAAACAGTTGACATACCACAGGGAGGAGAGGCGTCTGTGAGAAGGGAGTGAATATCCTCCACAGCATCAGTGTCATCAATCTACAGCAAGCAATCACAGACATCAGTTCAACTCCACCTTAAAGTCAAAGTATTGCTTTTTTTTTAAATACAAAAACCACACACCTCTAGCACAAAAGCATCCTTCTTGCCGTGAGAGAGGTCCAGTTCTGACAGTTCGTCTGAGCTTTCAGAGTGGGAGCGGAACAGTCGGTTTCTTTGTTTGGGCTCAGGGATCGGAGAGCCCACCAGTTCCTCTGTGGGATCCTACAGGTGAAAGGGGACAAAACAGCTGAAACCGGGCCTGACAATAACAATAAGGTGTATACCGTGTAATGTTAATAACACGCCACATGCCCACATACCACCTTCACTCACGCACACTGCGACACGCACGGCTGGTGTTAATTTGAAGGGTGTCACACTTACACACCATGAACACAAACACAGTAGGCACATATATGGTCATCATAAACAGATACAAATGAGTCAACACTGGCTCAAGCCCCTCCCTCCCACTGAACAGGTGGGTCACATGTCGGCCTGCTCCCAAACGTCCCCGGTTAAAAAGGGCTGTCACACAGAGTTGAGGGGTTGTAGTGTTGTGATTAACAAGAGTAAAGCATTTGCCATGCGCTGCCGTGTCCCACAGCAATCAGTACCATGTTTATGTCGCAGAGCACCTCTGGGTCCAGGGTAAATAATTTCTTTAACAACCAGAGAGAAATAACAGGGGTAAGTGTATCAGGATGTACAAAAGAACATACGTACAGATCACATATTGGATTGCAATTCATGAACAAAAATGATGCCACAAAAGATAATAAACAGTTCTCATCAAATGTTGTGTGTTGTAGTTGTTGTGCATCCATGACCTCAATTGTTCAACCACTAAGTAAACTTTGTCAGTGTAGATGAGCTCACAAACCAACGATATGCTGCAGTCTGTGAAACCTTCAAGGTTTGGCATGCATCATTTCCTTAAGTTAAGTGTGAGAATAAGTTTACTGTTGATATTAAAAATAAATTGCTCTGCTTTAACTTTGATAACACATGTTGTAATTTGTTTGTTCCCGCTTCGGGTTTTGTGCTGCCAATTTCGATCATCCATGAGTGAGATCGGCCGTTTCCAATACCGATCACATGTAAAAAAAAAAAAAAAAGAGTATATTTTTCAATTTATTTATGATGAGTGCTATTGACACTGTAACAATATCAACACAATATTTAAACTAGTTCATTAATCTATTGTACTACATGATAGTTTGAGCAACACAAAGTCAATAGTACACAATAACTAAACCAAGGCAAAAAATACTATCTGCTACTCTTTTGAATCGTTTGGTTTTTGCCCTCAAAAGTCCTCCAGTGTCCAGAGAATTACTCCCTGAATTTGTAAACAAGAACAAAAACAAAAGAAATGTTTTTGACGGAATAAAATATCGACCTAATCCTTCTAGTATCGATCATATACTGATACTACCCTTGGCAAAGTTTACGAAGCACTTATTTCTTGGTGTTGTTTCAAGCAACCTTAGAGGTTAGCTTAGCTATTAGCATGCCTGCTTCTGCTTGCCCTCGGTGTATTAGATGTTTAGCCTTGTTCTCCAGTGATAATGCTACTTAATAATGATACTTAAGACACTAAGAAATGCAGTTTATTTACTGTAATGGAGGTGATTATTTTCAACTAAGGGGAACGGCTCCACACTGTGTATGGAGTCACATAATTAGCTGCAAGGGGGACTAAGAATAAATAGTGTCAGCCAGAGGTACCGTATTTTTCGGACTATAACTCGCAGTTTTTTTTCATAGTTTGGCCGGTGTGCGACTTATACTCAGGAGCGACTTGTGTGAAATGATTAACACATTACTGTAAAATATAAATTATATTATTTATCTCATTCACGTAAGAGACTAGACGTATAAGATTTCATGGGATTTAGCGATTAGGAGTGACAGATTGTTTGGTAAACGTATAGCATGTTCTATGTTATAGTTATTTGAATGACTCTTACCATAATATGTTACGTTAACATACCAGGCACCTTCTCAGTTGGTTATTTATGCCTCATATAACGGACACTTATTCAGCCTGTTGTTCACTATTCTTTATTTTAAATGTCTTTATTATGCATTTTCGGCCGGTGCGACTTATACTCCGAAAAATACGGTAATTGGAGTTTGGGATCGTTATTACATACTTTTTACGAAAATCAGCTGATACTGATCGATGTAGAAAAGGTTAAGTAATACAATTATTTTCAAAACGTTCTACGGGTCTTGACAAACCTTGTTAAGGCTGTTTTTTTCTTTACAAACAACTGTCCACGTTAATCCTTTTTGTAGAGGCAGTTTTCTTTCAACTTCAGAGATTCCACTGTACGCTGAACATTTACCTTAATGCAGTGTTTTTCAACCTTTTTTGAGCCGAGGCACATTTTTTGCGTTGAAAAAATGTGGAGGCACACCACCAGCAGAAATCATTAAAAAACGAAACTCAGTTGACAGTCAAAAGTTGTTGTGGCAATTGTTAGATATGACTTTAAAGCATAACCAAGCATGCATCACTATAGCTCTTGTCTCAAAGTAGGTGTACTGTCACCACCTGTCACATCACACCCTGACTTATTTGGAGTGTATTGCTGTTTTCCTGTGTGTAGTGTTTTAGTTTTTGTCTTGCGCTCCTATTTTGGTGGCTTTTTCGCTTTTTTTGGTATTTTCCTGTAGCAGTGTCATGTCTTCCTTTGAGCAATATTTCCCACATCTACTTTGTTTTAGCAATCCAGAATATTCTAGTTGTTTTTATCCTTCTTTGTGGGGACATTGTTGATTGTCATGTCATGTTTGGATGTACATTGTGGACGGCGTCTTTGCTCCACAGTAAGTCTTTGCTGTCGTCCAGCATTCTGTTTTTGTTTACTTTGTAGCCGGTTCAGTTTTAGTTTCGTTCTGCATAGCCTTCCCTAAGCTTCAATGCCTTTTCTTAGGGGCACTTGCCTTTTGTTTGTTTTTGGTTTAAGCATTAGACACCTTTTTACCTGCACGCTGCCTTCCGCTATTTCCGACATCTACAAAGCAATTAGCTACCTGCTGCCACCTACTGATATTAAATAGTATTACACGGTTACTCTGCCAAGCTCTAGACAGCACCGACACTCAACAACAACACATCATTTGCAGACTGTAATTACTGGTTTGCAAAAAATATTTTTAACCCAAATAGGTGAAATTAGATAATCTCCCACGGCACACCAGACTGTATCTCACGGCACACTAGTGGTTGAAAAACACTGCCTTAAAGTAATGATGAAAACGCATAGTGGATAACAGAATGAAATGTTGGCATAGCTTTAACCGTATAATGCTGCATTACTCATTCTGCACCATCTGTTCAAAACCATAAGGAACATTAAGCATCCATCCATTTGAATTGCTGTCACCTTCACATAAAAGAAGGGATTTACTGGATGCTGCTAAATTAAATTATTTCAATATCCACTACAGAGAAAATGTGTCATAATAATAAATGTTTGGCTGTGATTATTACTGACTCCTAATGCAGGTGTGGTGCATCTCACCGGAGGAGTGATTTGATAGAGCTCTTTGTTTTTTCCTATAGTGTCATTGATCCTTTTCTGGATTGTCAAAATGTGGTGCTCGTTGCTCAGGTCGCCCGGAGTCTTCCCGGCGATCTGAATGCCTCCAGGCGCAGGCAGGGCAGTCAGGTACACACCTGTGGCGGACTACACACGCATGTTTTAAAACAGCCGCAAGCATGCAAATCACTGGTTTGCATTATTAATTTAAAAAATGGGGGCTTACAGCGAGACCGAGCAGCATGTTCTCGCCCATACTGATTTGTATGTGAAGGCCAAACAGGGCATTCATGCTACGCAGCTTCAGCTTGTTCATCAACTGAGTGTGCAGTTCGTATTCCATAAAAGGAAGCAGGTTGGAGATGGCCGTCGCATTGACTTCCCCCTGGGCTCGCTTTTTCAGGCGGCACAGTCTGCAAGGCAACAAACGGGGGCATTTACTTGCTTTGGTGGTTGGCCTTCCTACTGGACTCCATCTAAGTACCACGTTTCATACCTTGCCTGAATGAGACATCCTTTCCCTGTGACAGCCGCTTCTGAAGGCAGATCAATTGTTGTGAACAGAACATCCGGGACCTTGCAAAAACAAGACCGACCACGACAAGTAATTCAGTACGTTTCCCACCAACAAGTTGCATGAGTCACTGGGAAAAACAAATATAGCACTGGAAACCTTTTGTCGTCTGCAGAGGTAACAATACGTGAGCTGGGCGGGAAAGGGCATGTTGAACTCATCGTAGGGTATGTGACAGAAGCCACAACTCGGAGGAGCCGGCTCCTCGAACCTGGAAGACACAATTTGGTGTCAGACCTAGGGTTGCAAAATTCCGGGAATATTCAAAATTGGAAACTTTCCATGGGAATTAACGGGAATAAACATTGAATGCAACATGCTAGATCTTGCAGCATGATTAGCTATAATAACCTGATTCAATGCAAATTCAGTTGAATTTCAACCCTGGACTGTGCATTCCTCCATCACATGTGCAGTGCATTCTTCCATCACATGCCCAGATAATTCCCAGCATGCTACACACTACAGCAGGGCTATTGAGGCCACACTAGTATTTGAGCCCAAGGACTTCATCCAGTCAGGTAAGTGTTGATGATATTACTGGGGTAAATATATTTGATCTATGGTATTTAAGTGTAATTGCTTGTTACTGTACGACTGTAGACTACTCAAGCAGACTTCCACTCAAGCTAGTTAGCTGTTCCTGTACTTGTTCAATGATTTTGGGGCCAATATCTCTAGCTAGCTAGGTTTATGTACCACCACAGTCTCATAATGAACCCAAAATATTTCTCCGTTAGCCGTGATGCTAATTTTCTCTATTTTAAATCCCATAAATTTATGCTAACGTTAGCTATCCGAATTTTTCTTTTTTGTGATGTGTAAAGTTCAACTAGCAAATACTGAATCAAAAGGTGTAGTTTCCCCTGCCTTCTGTTCTGCTAGCCATTCTGTTGTCATACAAGAATGTAGCTTATAGTTTGATTTAGCATGCTGATTGACTGTTCATTTATTCATCCAGCCTATTTCTATTCATTTGTCCATCAGTCAAATATTTTTAAAGACTACTCCAGTTGTTTAGCTGACTATTTATATCTGTGTGTGGCATTGCATTAGTGTTTTACAAGCTTCTCCTCTTATTCTACGGAATAAGATGGACGGTGTCCAACTTTGAATAATCAAAAAATTGTGAAAATTTCCAAACTTCCCGAGTTTAACTTCCAGTGGTAAATTTACCAGAAACTTTCCACCCCTAGTCAGAACACACTACTCTTTCCAACTAGTACAAACTTGCCTATTTACTCTCACAATACGCTTTGTAATGTAAACATTCGCAATCTAATTAGATTCACAAATGCCAAACTCTGAATGATGTCTCATTAGATTGTGCAGGTGTGCTTAATGCGGCAATCTCTGGACGGAGACAACCTGTGTTCTGTGCTTGCAACGTCCAAACAGCCTTCACGCATGTAGCGAGGATTCAAGATGGCTGCTGTGCCAGATGCTGACAGGATACACACCTCCTCGCTGCATTAAGGGAGACAGAAAGAATGGAGAAAGGTTCAGTGTGTTTCCTGGTTTGCGCCAGTCACATCTGAATGACCTCATATAGTGACCTCCGCTCTAATAGATGCAATTATTCATCAGATGTATTGTCCACTGGAAAAAATTAGAAAAATACTACTTTTTTGGTAGGTGGCTATGGCTCTGCTCGGGCCCTATTGAAATTGTTGTTTATTCTTCTATACAGTACGTTTGAACACCTTTTTGAGGCCCTTAAAATTCACAAAAATTCCCCAAATTTTACAGGCGCATAAGGCAGTGTTTTTCAACCACTGTGCCGCGGCACACTAGTCTGCCGTGAGATAAAGTCTGGTGTGCCGTGGGAGATTATGTAATTTCACCTAATTGGGTTAGAAATATTTTTTGCAAACCAGAAATTCAAATCTGCAAATAATGTGCCGTTGTTGAGTGTCTGTACTGTCTGTAGAGCTCGGCAGAGTAACCGTGTAATACTCTTCCATATCAGTAGGTGGCAGTAGGTAGCTAATTGCTTTGTAGATGTCGGGAACATGGTTTGTCGTGATCACAATATGCAGGCGACAGCGGGAGGCAGCGTGCAGGTAAAAAGGTGTCTAACGTTTAAACCAAAAATAGACAAAAGGCGAGTGCCGCTAAGAAAAGGCATTGAAGCTTAGGGATGGCTATGCAAAATTAAACTAAAACTGAACTTGCTGCAAAGTAAACAAAAACAGAATGCTGGACGACAGCAAAGACTTACAGCGCGTGGAGCAGACGGCGTCCACAAAGTACATCCGTACATGACATGACAATCAACAATATCCCCACAAAGGATAGCGTCCGCACAACTTAAATAGTTGTGATTGCCAAAACAAAGCAGGTGCGGAGAATAGCGTTCAAGGAAGACATGAAACTGCTACAGGAAAATACCAACAAAACAGGAAAAGCCACCGAAATAGGAGCGCAAAACAAAAACTAAAACAACACAGAAAAAACGTCAAAAACCTTAAAGTAAGTCACAGCGTGATGTGACAGGTTGTGACAGTACACCTACTTTGAGACAAGAGTTATAGTGATGCATGGTTGTTATGGTTTGAATTCATATCCAACAATTGCGAAAACAACTTTTTATTGTCAATATCGGCTGCTGAGTTTCATTTTTCAGTGATTTCTGCTGGTGGTGAGCCTCAGGATTTTTTCAATGACGAAAATGTGCCTTGGCTCAGAAAAGGTTGAAAAACACTGGCATAAGGTTTGGCAAAAAAAATTATATTTTGGGAGTCAGGTAAATGAAATTTCAAAATTCGCTCTCTTGCGCCACCTTTAAAATTGAAAAAAATTAGCCCGTCCTACCAGTTTCACGTATCGACACGAAAATCGCAGGAGACATCCATCATGACGGAACATAAAAGTCTTAGGAACCCTTACATGAAAACGAACAGGGCATCTTGGTATTAGTCTTCCATTTTTCAGCGGACAAAAGGGGTCACACTTTTACGAACTCCCCCTAGGGACTTTGGACAGATGAGTCGCGGTTAGAATTAAAGATACTACACATATATCTGATGATAAATTGCGGACACATTTTTTGTACGCCATAAAATGTGGGCTTGGTATGGCGGCAAACTTCGCTACGATGGTTTTTGAACATTTTTCGGCCAAAAAAATGGGTCACACTTTAACAAACTCCCCCTAAGGACTTTGGACAAATGAGTCGCGGTTAGAATGAAATATACTACACATATAGCCAACAATAAAATGCGAATACATTTTTCCAACGTCATGAGATGTGGGCGTGGTATAGCGCCAAACTTTGCTATGATGGTTTTTGGCCAAAAAAATGGGGTCGTACTTTAACGAACTCCCCCTAGGAACTTTGGACAAAGGAGTTGCGGTTACAATTAAAGATACTACACATATACCCATTTTTACTACGTCATAAAATATGGGCGTGGCATGGCGCCAAACTTTACTACGATGGGTTTTGGCCAAAAAAAATGGGGTCATACTTTAACAAACTCCCCCTGGGGACTTTGGACAAACGAGTCGCGGTTAGAATTACAGATACTACACATAAAGCCGAGGATGAATTGCGAATACATTTTTCCAACGTCATGAGATGTGGCCGTGGTACAGCTCCAAACTTTGTTACGATGGTTTTTAGCCCAAAAAAATGGGGTTGTACTTTTACGAACTCCCCCTAGGAACTTCGGACAAATGAGTCGCGGTTAGAATTAAAGATACTACACATATAGCCGATGATAAAATGCAAACACATTTTTTGTACGCCATAAAATGTGGGCTTGGTATGGTGGCAAACTTTGCCACAATGGTTTTTGGCCCAAAAAAATGGGGTCGTACTTTTACGAACTCCCCCGAGGGACTTTGGACAAATGAGTCGCGGTTAGAATTAATGATACGACACATATGGCCGACGATAAATTGCGAATACGTTTTTCCTACGCCATAAGATGTGGCTGTGGTATAGCGACAAACTTTGATACGATGGTTTTTGGCCAAAAAAACTGGGGTCGTACTTTAACAAACTCCCCCTAGGGACTTTGGACAAATGAGTCGCGGTTAGAACTACAGATACTACACATATAGCCGAGGATACATTGCGAATACATTTTTCCAACATCATGAGATGTGGGCGTGGTATAGCTCCAAACTTTGTTACGATGGTTTTTAGCCCAAAAAAATGGGGTCATACTTTTACGAACTCCCCCTAGGAACTTCGGACAAATGAGTCGCGGTTAGAATTAAAGATACTACACATATAGCCGATGATAAAATGCAAACACATTTTTCAGACGCCATAAAATATGGGCTTGGTATGGTGGCAAACTTTGCTACGATGGTTTTTGGCCCAAAAAAATGGGGTCATTCTTTTACGAACGCCCCCTAGGAACTTTGGACAAATGAGTCACGGTTAGAATTAAAGATACTACACATATATCCGATGATAAATTGCGAACGCATTTTTACTACGCCATAAGATGTGGCCGTGGTATGGCGCCAAACTTTGCTACGATCGTTTTTGGACAAAAAAATGGGGTCATACTTTAACAAACTCCCCCTAGGGACTTTGGACAAATGAGTCGCGGTCAGAATTATAGATACTATACATACAGGTGATGATAAATTGCGAACAAATTTTGCCTACGCCATAAAACATTGCTCCCATAGTATGACACAAAACAAACGTTAATAACTCAGCTCCACAAATTCAGATCTTGATATTGTTTGGTGGAAATGATAATGATGGCACCCTGAAGTGCCCGATGGGTCAGTGCCTGTTCATACTTATTCTGCCCCACGCCATCACCAATCCAACAGTCATTTCTGCACTTTAGTTGATCAGAGACGGATACTAAACTGACGGGTGATGACAAATGGCAAAATTTTTTTTGCAAATTACAGCACTTTGATCTAATTGGTTCTCCACCAAAAACTAAACAATAATTCGGTTTCACAAGTTCAGATCTTGACCCTATATATGAGAGTCTGAAGAGTCTTTATTTCATTATTTTATCTTATTTCATGTTGTTGAATTTTTTAAATGTATTTATTTTATTTAAATTGCTTTGTTTTTTCTTCTATACATTTGGACGCCTTTTTAAGGCCCTTAACATGCACAATGCGGAACCATATTTTGCAGGCGCGTCAGGTATGGCAAAACATTTTTTTTATTTTGCCAGTCCCAAAATTTTTGGTGGTGGGTCAGAGTTGGGATAGACATGACCCGGCGGTGCAACAGGAGCGATTTAAACACCTTTACTTTAAAGTGACGTCATTATGGGTGGTGTTTGACGTCTTTACTACAACACATACTGCCTAAAGACCAGACATGCTATCTGTAAAGCTGCAGTTTGGGTTGCATTTGAAAAGGAAAACTTATGCTATGAAAAGGAAAAGTTGCAAAACATTTAAACAGTGACCTAAATAGATTTAAGGATTAGGGAAAAAATATTTAATGAATGCTCACATGAGAGAGACAAACACCTGGTATTTTCTGCAGGTGATTCAGTAAACATTAAAATACGCTACATTTAGAAAACCGTTTTTTGCAGAAAACACAGAGCTTTACAAAAGAGAAAAGGGTAGACAGAATTCCATACCAGATGCTGGTGCTTTCACTGTATCCAACAACAGCGTGGCAAGCAAGAGCTTTGGCGTGTGACTTGATCTCCTGTCGTATCTCCTCCCACCAGGCATCACGGGTCTCTGGCTCATCTGCAAAAAAAAAACAAAAAAAAAACATACCCAATCAAATAACATCACATATTATTATGATTGGAAGAATCAGCAAGTCAACATTAAACCCAAGTATTGTTCAAAAGAAAGACATGCCAACATATTTGACGTATATCTTACAAGAGCTCCAGAAAATAAACAGGCAGCAAATATTCTGCAGGTTGTATTTTCTGGTTATTTGTAGAGGACCACTGTGTTCCAAAGCAGGCCAAAATGAAGTTTGTAAAACAAAGATGATTTATGACAACTTGAATGTAGAGATGTCCGATAATGGCTTTTTTGCCGATATTGTCCAACTCTTAATTACCGATTCCGAGAACCGATACGATATATACAGTCGTGGAATTAACACATTATTATGCCTAATTTTGTTGTGATGCCCCGCTGGATGCATTAAACAATGTAACAAAGTTTTCCAAAATAAATCAACTCAAGTTATGGAAAAAAGTGCCAACATGGCACTGCCATATTTATTATTGAAGTCACAAAGTGAATTATTTTTTTTAACATGCCTCCAAACAGCAGCTTGGAATTTGGGACATGCTCTCCCTGAGAGAGCTTGAAGAGGTTGAGGTGGGCGGGGTTGGGGGGGGGGGCGGGGTTATGCGGGTAGCGTATATTGTAGCGTCCCGGAAGAGTTAGTGTTGCAAGGGGTTCTGGGTATTTGTTCTGTTGTGTTTATGTTGTGTTACGGTGCGGATGTTCTCCCGAAATGTGTTTGTCATTCTTGTTTGGTGTGGGTTCACAGTTTGGCGCATATTTGTAACAGTGTTAAAGTTGTTTATACGGTCACCCTCAGTGTGACCTGTATGGCTGTTGACCAAGTATGCATTGCATTCACTTGTGTGTGTGAAAAGCCGTAGATATTATGTGACTGGGCCGGCACGCAAATGCAGTGCCGTTAAGGCACGCCCCTTATATTGTTGTCTGGGTGGAAATCGGGAGAAATTCGGGAGAATGGTTGCCCCGAGAGATTTTCGGGAGGGGCACTGAAATCCAGGAGTATCCCGGGAAAATCGGGAGGGTTGGCAAGTATGACTGGGAGACGCAACTTCTCTGTACTTCTCCCTACGTCCGTGTACCACTCCGTATAGCAGCGTTTTAAAGTCCTAAATTGTACTTTTTGAAAGCGATAGATTTCCGATATTACACTTTAAAGCATTTATCGGCCGATAATATCGGCAGTCCGATATTATCGGACATCTCTACTTGAATGCAGATGATGATGCTGATGAAGATGAAGGCAAACTCATTGAAGAGATTACCTCTGTTTACATGTGGGATTTTAAATAATAGCTATATTAAGAGAATGGATATTTTCATTTGAAACCACATTGCCCCTCACTCTATTTAATCAGCCACCATGAAAGAAAGGAGGCATTAAGGTAAGAAATACTTAACGAGTACCGTATTTTTCGGACTACAAGTCGCAGTTTTTTCATAGTTTGGCCGGGGGTGCGACTTATACTCAGGAGCGACTTATGTGTGAAATGATTAACACATTAGCGTAAAATATCAAATAATATTATTTATCTCATTCACGTAAGAGACTAGACGTATACGATTTCATGGGATTTAGCGATTAGGAGTGACAGATTGTTTGGTAAACGTATAGCATGTTCTATATGTTATAGTTATTTGAATGACTCTTACCATAATATGTTACGTTAACATACCAGGCACCTTCTCAGTTGGTTATTTATGCCTCATATAACGTACACTTATTCAGCATGTTGTTCACTATTCTTTATTTATTTTAAATTGCCTTTCAAATGTCTATTCTTGGTGTTGGCTTTTATCAAATAAATCTCCCCAAAAAATGCGACTTATACTCAAGTGCGACTTATATATGTTTTTTTCCTTCTTTATTATGCATTTTCGGCCGGTGCGACTTATACTCCGGAGCGATTTATACTCCGAAAAATACGGTATATGAAAAAACATGACTCTTCAGTTACGCCTTCATCATATAAGGGTGTGTTTCAATAGTCTCATGAGGCTTGGCTCCAGTTTTTATTTTTTTAAATGCGATTATTCCAAAGAGCTTCATTCTTGGCAATGTTCTAAATGACTCACATAACAAAAAGGAAGCTACATTAGAGTACTAAGTTGCACCCGGTGTACCCGACATGCTGACGGTGGGAGAGAAACATGACAAGATGGGATTGTGGAGAACTAAAGATGAAGTGAAGAAATGAAGAGATGACTGATTGTCAGCCATCGTGGCCCATGAGCGGCTTCCTTCAAACCAGAAGCAGAATGTCACACAGGCAAAGGCTAAGCAGCGTGCACACTCATGACCATGTGCACGCTTATGGGCAGAGGAGGGCCATATTCATTAAACACATCAATCTTTTTAATAAATATTTCCTAAAGGTGTGAAATCAATCTTAAGCAACCTTTCAAGATACCCATCCAACCTTTTCTCATATGAATACGGCCCAGTGAGTAAGGATTAGGAGTGCGCATGCCTGGTCAGTGGTTCTGAGTCACAAAGTCAACCTCCTGAAACCTCATCCGGCGGGGTCTAGGCAGGTTGAAGCGCAACGCAGCTTCAGGGAAGCCGTTAGAACGGCGCCGGGACAACATTAAGAAAGAGCTGCAGCGGGATGAGCCGGGTGGGGTAGGGCGAGCGTGGGTGGCGGACGGATTTACCAGGCCAGGCTGGGTGGGGTGAGGACACAGCACATGCTCGACTCAGCTCCACACGCACATTCACACAGATAAGAGAAAGGAGAATGACAGCTCACTGAGTTTTATGCCGTACTAACATTCGTTTTGGATAACTGGACCTAACATGGTGTGCATTTAGTTCTATTTAATAAAAGGCCTCATCCACCTCACTGAGCTGCCAGCACTCCCGTGGGTGAGAGCAGTAAAAGTAGGGAAATACCTGCCGTGACACTATTCCAGTCAAGCAGTTTGTATGAGCGCGTGTTACCCAAGGCTGGGCCAGAACACACCGTTAGTACAAGAAAGAGAGAGACAGAGAGAAAGAAACAGAGAAGAAACAGTCCAACACACAACAGCAGCATTCCATGGACTCTAGGCATTATCAGACAGCACTGGTTCACTAATGCAAAATGTACTACAATCTCAAAGATGAAAAGCCAAGGAGAAAAAGCTTTGCCTCAAGATATATAAAACAATCAACTCCTTTTCCTAATTTAACTGCAAGCAAAGCTGCAAATGACAATAAAAGGGACAATTCTGTTATCATTGCTTAACCCTTGTGTAACGTTCATATTGTTGTTACTCAGCCAGCGTTTGTGGGTCTGATGGACCCCTTGCATTTTGTGGCTTTTAATGCCTCACAATCAAACACTTTCATGTTGAAATACTGAACAGATGTTTACCTTATCCCAATGAACATCTGTTTAGTATTTTAACATAAAAGTCTTTAATTGTGAGGCATTAAAAGCCACAAAATGCAACGGGTCCATCAGACCCACAAACGCTGGCTGAGTAACAACAATATGAACGTTGCACGGAAAATTTCTCTGCCAGTTTCTGCATCCCACAGGGATTCTTCTTTTGTGTTTCTGCACCTGCAGTTCCCACACAAGGTTGCAACATTGTTTGTCAACACTGTCTGCTCTCATTTTCTCGCACATTTGACCCTCTGATGTTCTGTGTACCTACACTCTGTCCTCCTCCTGTCTAGGCCTGCTGTGTGTGTGTGTGTGTGGGGGTGGGTGCGTGTGGTACACAGAACATCAATTTCCACACTTCTATTAGCCCCGGGTCCAGTGGACCCGGACATCTTATATGTAATAGAAATGTGTAGGGGGGGTGTATGGTGTGTGGTCATTAAATATGTATTCTGATATATGTTCTTCACAGAAAATGAGCCAAAGTCAGTGAGTCTCAGTTTGAAAAATCAATTGATTGTATAATTTTTCTTTAAAAAAAAATGAAAACGGGTCCCACAGACCCGAACACCACACAAGGGTTAAAAACACACCTACTGGAAATATTAAAAAGTTATCCCGTGTACAAAATATAATGCATATTGTGAATGCTCCAGTTAAGGCCTCTATTTCATTTACTGCCAAGTGTGCAAAAGTCTCATTTTAAAAAAAAACATTAAAAATGATTAATTTGAAGAAAAAGCATTGTAGATAACACTGTTTCGTGTACCTCAAGTAGAAATTGAATGTGCATATAAAAGCAAAACAAGCATTATAAACTAAGTAATATGGCAGAAAAAAATAAATAAATAAAAAATACATGTGAAAATTGTGCAAGATAACACCTTATGAACATAAGAGATAAACAATTAAAAACAAATGTAAGACTTTTGCAAGATGGCACCTGATGGCCTTAAGACGTAACTGCACTTTTTGTCCATATAGATAAAAATAGTGCTCATATATGAGATCTAGTATTACACATAGGGCTGCACGATTATGGCCAAAATAATCAAGATTATTAATCACGATTATTTACTATGTTATATAAAACAGTGTTGGGGTGGGGCGTGAACGCAACACCATCATGTAATTTGTAACGTCTAATAAAAAGGTTGTAGATAATAGATATTACCCATATATTCAGACAAATATTTGTGTTTTTGTTCATTAATAGTATTACCATGTCAGCTTTTTCTCATTACCGTACATGATGCCTTCATCTCCATTTTTACATGTTTATAGAGAGAGGTATTTTTTTTTAAAGTTATGGACATTTACATGAACTAAATGTATGTATATGTTGTATTGGGACAGATCCATAAAGCGTATGAGCAGAAATATGTCATATAGGAATTAACAGTACCACATAAAACATGAATAAAATGCTATGTCACATGAATAGTTTTTAAAGTAATAACTTTGTGAAATGGAAAAAAAAATCCCACAAATAATGTAAAAAAAAACATGGTGTTTACTTTTTGTTAATATAAAACAGAAAGCAGTATGGCTAATGAAGATAAGGTCATTTAAACAAGCTTTGTTCTTCCCCAACAACAGTTTGGCCACCAAAAATAAACAGGAAAAATAAACAGGAGTGATACTTCCAACATATAATACACAATCGTTGTGCGTCACTAACAAAACTCAGCGTGTTGATACTTCACAGCCTGCATTCAATTTGATGAGATGATAAAACATTTGAGCTAGTATTGATGTTATTGCAACAATGACAAAGTGAGCAGTTACATGAAGGACCAGTGACCATCCCAGTAAACAAAGGGCAAGAATTTATAAAGAAGTTGTGGCAACATTCCCCACACATGGCCTGCTGCTTGGTAACTTTCAGTCACAGCAACTGAGTGAAGGATGTGGTGTTGGGAAAATGAAAGCAACATCAAGTATTTTTCTCCTTCGCTGTGTACTTTTTGTGTGGGAATGTGTCTCCAATATTGTCCAGACATGTCACCAACTAATACCAGCAGTGCGCTCTTAAACGCACACAGAGACTCCACAGTAGTGAAGCCAGTGAAATTAAGTAAAACAAATATAATCGGCTCCGCTTACTCAAAGGGAAAATCTCCTGAGCAAAGTCTGTGTAGTTGCCGCCATGTTTTCTAACGGCACAAGTGCACATGCGCCGGCGATGCTGCGACTGTTTCCAGGAAAAATTAATTAACAAATGACAGATACTCGGTAATTAAAAATGCAATTTCTCTCTCTCTCTCTTTCTCTCTCTCTCGAACTCACTCTCTCGAACTCACTCTCTCTCTCTCGAACTCACTCTCCCTCTCTCTCTCTCTCGAATTTGAAAAGAATTGACACCCCAATAATTGGAATCCTCTCAAATTTGAAAATAATTGTCACCCCAATAATTGGAATCCAATCAATTCATGAGGTGCCCAAAGATTCACACCTCTAATTTGCAGTAATTTATTGGTAAATAAATGTTTACCCTTCAAACAATGCTAATTACAATTTACTGATTACAATTTCAAATTACCATTTGTTTTCCTAACCCAGCCATCACAACTAACTGCACATTTAATCAAAAAGGTCAATAGGACTAATTGACAAAACTAATGACCAAGTAAATTGCCAGTAGGGTTATTGAATTCTACTAAGAAGGTAGAATTTGGACACAAATACACAGCCAGTGCAAACCTTTAGGTAAATGACAATTCAGTAGATTACCGCAATGCAGAAGCAGCAGCAGCAGCAGGCAACAAATTGGAGCCATGCACCACTACAGCACCTCCACAAATCATCACACACAATAACATCGCAGGCAAAAACAAACAGAGTTATCACATTTGTTTTACAAAATTCACAATGCATAAGTTCCCAAACTGAACAGGGGGATGCTATCTTTTGCTGTCTCTACAGAATAATGCTTCTAACTAACCTTTCACCTGTTTCGGACCAAAGAATCATTGTAGACTTTCATCATGTTACTTTAGAGATACATAGAAAAGCTATTGGACAACGACAAGATCAGACTTTGACTCAATAAATCCAAATCATTTAGTTTCAGTATAAGAATGACAAGCTATAAGTGGGACATGTACTCATGAACTCACCAGGGTTGTGTATGCGGTCTAATAGTTTGACCGAGCGAGCGCTGACCACTCCGCCGACGTGGACCAGAAACCCAGGTGGGAAAGACGTCAACGTGAAGAAGGGGAATTCCTGGACACACAAAAAACATCCTGGTCACTTACCAGCAGAGGAAAACATGTGTAATAATGTATCTAAACTCAAATGAGATCCAACAGAATGGCTGTTTATCATCGTGTAAAGGACTGCTTTGCTAATGAGGGTGAACAATCTACATGTCTATTCAGATGGGATGCATGTGCAATTTGCCAAACAAAGCTACTTAATTTCCACTGCAAGAAACTAAATGAGAAAAAAAAAGAAAACCTACACTACATCATATTAGATGAATCTACAGTATAAAGGATAGGAACATGCCAACATGCAACAAGTGATGTACTGCCCCCTACCCCCATGCAAATCCCCTATTGGCTTCATTCCTCATCAAACCTCAATGACATTTCAGATACATATGGAATGGAGTGTAAAAAACAAGTTATACAAAGTGCACCTAAAATTGATTTCTAACCCAATGATTCATTCAAATTAATGTACAATGGAACCTATAAATGGTACAATTTGCAATTAAAGTTTGTTTTATGATTGCAATATTCAACTGGGGGAAGTTTTTCTCTTTCCAATATTTCTAAAAATGTTTCTAAATCTGAACAAATCCTGTTCCACTGCAAATGCAAAAGATTGTGACTGTTCCTTTGACCATTCATGAGTACAGTACAGTAGTTTAAAATACTGGAGCATCTATTTCGCCTCTTGTTATTTGTTCAAGGTTGGAATGATGATTATAATTTAAATAAACATAAAAGGTACAGGTTTAGGACGGCAATTCATAACTTATTGTCCTCTAATCCAGTGTTTTTCAACCACTGTGCCGCGGCACACTAGTGTACAGTGAGATATTGTCTGGTGTGCCATGGGAGATTATGTAATTTCACCTAATTGGGTTAAACATATTTTTGCAAACCAGTAATTATAATCCGCAAATGTGCCGTTGTTGAGTGTCTGTGCTGTCTAGAGATCGGCAGAGTTACCGTGTAATACTCTTCCATATCAGTAGGTGGCAGCAGGTAGCTAATTGCTTTGTAGATGTCAGGAACATGGTTTGTCGTGATCACAATATGCAGACGACAGCGGGAGGCAGTGTGCAGGTAAAATGTATCTAATGCTTAAACCAAAAATAAACAAAAGGTGAGTGTCCCTAAGAAAAGGCATTGAAGCTTAGGGATGGATATGCAAAACGAAGTTAAAACTGAACTGGCTGCAAAGTAAACAAAAACAGAATGCTGGACGACAGCAAAGACTTACAGTGCGTGGAGCAGCAGACGGCGTCCACAAAGTACATCCGTACAATTGCGGGAACAACTTTTTATTGTCAATATCGGCTGCTGAATTTCATTTTTTAATGTTTTCTGCTCGTGGTGTGCCTCGTGATTTTTTCAAACGGAAAAAAATGTGCCTTGGCTCAGAAAAGGTTGAAAAACACTGCTCTAATCCACTGTGGAAAATGGAAACCTATGTGACGGACAGCTCTGAGCGGAAAGGCAAGAATGAGATGATAGGGTGAGCGTGCTCATTCTTGTCTGGAGACCAAGCTTGCAGGGAAAAGTAGTCGAGAACAGAGGGGGGGAAAGTTTGACAGGAGAATCCAGAAGGTAGACACGCATTGCCACACACCCAATCAAACCTGAGGCCACACAACATCCACACAACAGCCGTCCAGCTATGTGTGAGAGTCTTCCAGAGCAAAGCAGAGGTCCCACAGGTAGCCTGTGCCTCTGACATCCTCACACACACAGCAAATAGTTGGGGGCCAGCATAGAAGTGGTGGTGGTGGCCATCAGATAGTCAGAGTGCTGCGATTGGAGGAGTAATAAGAGAGAGAGAAATTGACACAAACGCGACATACCCTGGCGTTTAACAATAACCCAGAGGAGGAGGCTCCCTGTGTAGGTAGCACAGGCGGTCGAGAAGACAGAAAAGGGAACAATGTTTGTTTTTGCACAAACCCACTCCCTGCAACACATTTATTAGACACTCTCCTTTGGCTTTTCACGCACACACCTAGGGGTGTAACGGTACGTCTATTTCTATTGAACCGTTTCGGTACGGAGGGTTCGGAGGTGTACCGAACGAGTTTCCACACGAACATATTAAGCTAAGCTAAAGTCTTAACAAGCTGCTCCGCTTCCTTCTGCCTGTCAGTCCTCTACACAGCACCCAGCATTGTCCCACCCACACAACCATCTGATTGGTTACAAACAGAGCGGTAACAGCCAATCAGCAGTGCGTATTCAGAGCGGTAACAGCCAATCAGCAGTGCGTATTCAGAGCGGTAACAGCCAATCAGCAGTGCGTGTTCAGAGCGCATGTAGTCAGTGCTTAGCGTTTAGCAGGTAAGCATCAGGCAGCGGACTCTCCCCAAATGATAGTAAACACCTCCCAGTCAACTACTAGTAACATCACTATGAGCCCGTTGACCTTCTAGAAATAGAAACTGCAGCTCAGCTCGCACGCAGTCCTGGCTTGAGGTGAAGGCTAATTCCCTTTTAGCGTAACGTTAGCTCATTTTGCGGTGTGTGTGTGTGTGTGTGTGTGTGTTACGGACAGCAAAGCCCTGTCTGTCTGTTATTTCACTTTACCTTTTTCTGTGTTGATTGAGCTGTGTTGAAGCAGCAAAAAAGGACATTATGTTAAATGAAGAGTTTCTGTCTCTGATAGTTGATATAATAATGTAAGTGCATCATTAAGCCTACATGAACTCCATGGTGTTCAGGGATGAATAGTCTCTCCTATTGCTATTGTACTATTTTTTCAGCTATAGTTACATGAATCATTAGTAATGCAGCAGCCTAGTTTGGAATGGCAGGGTCCCTGCTATCACATGTTGATAAAAATATAACATCTACATAATACAAATCAACTGCAGGCTTCCCAAATGCTGTGATAAATTAAGCATGATGAGTTGACTTGAAACTGTTTAATGTTGCACTTTTTATATGTAGAAGAAAAGTTTTGTCATTTTATTAAATCTGAGCAACAACTTGAGGCAGTTTAATGTGGATTAACGTGGGCAGAATTATTATATTGTTCCCAATGTTAAAAGGATAAAGCCATTGTTTATAAATTTGGTAAATAAATAACCAAAAAATGTATATTTTGTTGTTTTCTTACTGTACCGGAAATTAACCGAACCGTGACCTCTAAACCGAGATACGTACCGAACCGAAATTTTTGTGTACCGTTACACCCCTACACACACCGGACGCTAAAACACAGCTTTTTCTTTTACAATCGGGCTTTTAGTGTGTTCTACCTGCAAACGTGTGCATGCCAAGTCAAAATGTCCTTTATCGTATTTGTGAGCGTGACATGTCACCATACCCTCTGCTCGAGAGCCGTCTGCGTCTGTTGTCTGAGCAGCGTCTTCAGGGGTCCCGCCTCCTTGCCGGCACTGCCCCCACTGCCCATTCCTGGTCACAAAGAAGACATTCGAGCATCACTCGTTGCACGCAAGGGAGCGGACGCATTAGTAACAATGGACAGTGTTAAATATACAAGACTGAGGATACCAGCTCCGTGTTCACTCTCACACCACTAAGCCTTTACATAAGGGTGGAGGGAAAAAAACACCACGCCGCATGCTCGGATATTAGAATTTCCCCCGTTTCCCGTGTAGCGGAGATGTTAGACAGTGCAGTTATTTATGCACAGACTGTTAGATCAGAGTCAGTCGCACAGTGCTGTTACTGAGGTTCTGTGACAAATGACAGCAGCCATCTGTACCCGAGGCTGCCTGCAGAAAGTCTGCAGTGAAGGACACGTTCTTTCTCAGCAAGGCAGAATCTGAGTGGGTGGAGGTAGGAGGGGACAGGGCGGCGGCTCTGGGGGAACATCCAGGACCATTGCCCACCGAGCCAGAGAAGGACAGAGTGCCCGTGGAAAGGACGGGGGAGCTGGGGCAGAAGAAGATGCCGGGTCTACGTCTCACAGGCTGGGGCTCCTCTAACCAGCAGGAAATCAAAAGGAAAAGTGTTAAGGAAATACAAAATATTATAAATGGTCTTAAGAGAAAATGAGAGAAAAGAAATAGGAGGAAAAGGAGGAATTTGGGCTCCCTCCTTACAGGTAACCTTTCTACTGCACTGTAGCAGCTTCATCCAGTTGGTCATTCACATTTCAATTGACCAAGTGAAGGGGATCTACCTCATTCATATATATCATTTATATTGATTTATTTATGAATGGGACGTTTTTGTTAACAAGTTAAAGGTGTTTAATGATAATACAAGCATGTTTAACACATATAGATTCCTTTCTTTCATGAAGACAAGAATATAAGTTGGTGTATGACCTGATTGTGATGACTTGCATTGATTGGAATCAGACAGTAGTGATGATAACGTCCGCATTTTCAAACGGAGGAGAAAAAATTCCTCCTTTCTGTCCAATACCACATGAAAATGGTTGGTTTTGGCCATCTTATTTGTCCAGTTTCCATACTCCTTTTTATACACTTTACAAGAAATACATCGGCGGCAAACTCTGTAGCTTTTATTGTGACTATAGGAACTATGCAGTCGGTCTTTAGAGTTTTGAGAGCAGGTACGGCACGAGAGTCTGTTGAAATAAAAAGTGTTTATCGCCTTCCTGTCATTCATTTTTTCTTAATAATGATCTGGCAGCAGCCAGCGTCATCTCACAAGACCCTCGGGTGCCGTGAATGTCAATCAAGTGACGAAAAGTGACATTTTGGTGAAGATTGAGGATCGCTAATTTTTAGGTTTATTTTTTTAATGACAAGCGACTGACACACCCTCCGTCATCGACCGGTAGCTCGCGATTGACGTAATGGGCACCTCTGTATCAAAGAAACCCACAATTTACTTATTTTCATGTGATTGACCCCCAAAGTAAGGAGACAATTTTTTTAAAGAGATGGATGGCAGGTACACTGCAAAAACTGAAATGTAAGTAAGATTAAATATCTCAAATAAGGGTGATATTTGCTTATTTTCTGTCTAATAAGATAATTCTTCTCACTAAGCAGATTTTATGTTAGTGTTTTTTACTTGTTTTAAGGGTTTTGGTCCTAAATGATCTCAGTAAGATATTTCAGCTTGTTGCTGAGATTTGATGACCTATATTGAGTAAAACATGCTTGAAACTAGAATATCAACTGTTGCAAAGCTGTGTCATCAACACTCACAAGTATAAAACTGCTTTTTTAAAGTAATCATTTCTTATTTCAAGCATGAAAAAAAAAATCATAACTTTGACACAATTGTGTCTCATAATTAAAACAGATGACAGCCAAATGGACTTTGCTGTTTTATTTTCAATGAAACAATAGAAAATACGTACTCATATAGTAGTACAGTTGGCACAGTACAGTAAACTGACAGTTAATATTTAAACATTTAACATGTGACATTTCTAACAATTTTGAACAGAAATAGTTCATGCACATTCAGATAAATTCTTCAAAATTACAATTAAAACATTTTTGGCCAGGGGCCGGGCTGTTTATATGCACACTAATTGACTGAAAGAGCACGCACTTGGCGCGATGATGTCATGTTATCCATGGATAAATGCATTTTTAGACAATATGATTTGCCTGAGCGGCTAGGAGACCCCAAGAGCAACAAGCGGTTGCCTTGTTGCCTTTCCATTAAGAACAATAAATTAGTTTTTAGTATAAATTTGCTGGTTTCAAGAAATGTAATGCTGAGCGCATATCATTATATCAAGATAATGGCACTAGCATTTACTTAATTTAAGAATATTTTTCAACATAATGAGCAAAAAGGTCTTCTTTTTTTTTTCTACCAAGAATTCGATTCGAATTTGAATCGCGATTCTCACGTTGTGCAATTCAGAATCGATTCTCATTTAAAAAAAATCTATTTAAAAAAAAAAGGTTTTAATTAATCAATCCAACAAAACAATACACAGCAATACCATAACAATGCAATCCTATTCCAAAACCAAACCCGACCCAGCAACACTCAGAACTGCAATAAACAGAGCAATTGAGAGGAGACACAAACACCACACAGAACAAACCAAAAGTAGTGAAACAAAAATGAATATGATCAACAACAGTATCAATATTAGTTACAATTTCAACATAGCAGTGATTAAAAATCCCTCATTGACATTATCATTAGACATTTATAAAAAAAAAAAGAACAATAGTGTGACAGTGGCTTACACTTGCATCGCATCTCATAAGGTTGACAACACACTGTGTCCAATATTTTCACAAAGATAAAATAAGTCATATTTTTGGTTCATTTAATAGTTAAAACAAATTTACATTATTACAATCAGTTGATAAAACATTGTCCTTTACAATTATAAAAGCTTTTTACAAAAATCTACTACTCTGCTTGCATGTCAGCAGACTGGGGTAGATCCTGCTGAAATACATGTATTGAATGAATAGAGAATCCTTTTGAATCGGGAAAAAAACGTTTTTGATCCGAGAATCGTGTTGAATTGAAAAAAAAAATCGATTTTGAATCGAATCGGGACCCCAAGAATCGATATTGAATCGAATCGAGGGACACCCAAAGATTCACAGCCCTATTAGTGATATATACTTATTTGAAGTATCTTTGGGTTCATTGAAGTTAGCTAATTTTACTTGTTTTGGAAAGCCAAATGTTCTTGTTCTATTGGCAGATAATTTTGCTTTGTTCAAATAAAATACCCCTAATTTTTGTATAGTTTTTGAACACTGACTTTTTGCAGTGTGGCCTCCCACTTCGGGGCTCGCATAGTTAATGAGCTGGACGTGACGTCAAGTGTATGCAACCTATGGCAGAAAAGAGCAGTGTAAAGCCATATAGGTACTGTGCAGTGGAAAAAAGGGCAAAAGCTCTCCATTTACAGAATATGGCATTTAAGAAGCGTTTCCTTCAAATCTACGTATAACCAACGGGGTATGCCTGCAACTAACTTAGCCATGACAGCTACTTAAGAACCTAAGATCAACAACAGCCCCTGATGAGACACAGTCCATCCATCCATTTTCTATACAGCTAAATTCTCATTAAGGTCACGGGTTAGCTGGAGCCTATCCCAGCTGACTTTGGGCGAAAAGCGGCGAACATCCTAGACAGGTCGCCAGTCAATCGCAGCACACATATAGACAATCAACCATTCACACTCACCGTATTACTTTTGGACAATTTAGAGTCTTTAATTAACCTAAAATGCACATCTTTGTAATGTGGGAGTAAGTCGGAGTACCAGGAGAAAACCCACTCACGCACGGGGAGAACATGCAATGCAACATGTGCTTCTGCAAAGACACCACAAAAGACTAGGACAAAACTAATGCATGTGCTGCATCTCCATCATTGTGCACTAACACTTTATCTTTACATTGTCTCAAGTAGATGCAGAAGACACTAGGCCACCAAACAAAAGCTGGATCACATGACAAAATAAATGAGCATGAATAATATGAAATAATAATCATCGTCATAAGAATAAAATTAAAATAAACCAGAGAAGCACCTCAGTGTAGTGTCAGAGGAGGGCTAGATGGACGGATGGGAAAGGGAGGCGTATGCAAGGGTGGGGGTCCTCATGTGCTTACCCGTCTTGGGCGTCAAACTGAGGTCTGTGTCTGATGATGAGGACTGGCGGCTGCATGGCTTGGAAGGAGAGAAGGGGGGAGGAGAGGACGAGGAGGTGGGAAGGGCTTTGAAAGGGGTAGGCGGGCCGGATGACGAGGGAAGGTCCTCACCAAATACCGGCCTGGCGGGAGAATATGACACACACATCAGTCACGGCCTCACCCTGTGTGTGTTTAACATATGGATGAGTAAACCGTTCAAATGAGAAGGTTACTTTTGGTTATGTGCCATGTTTGCTTCGTGGGAGGTGTGTTGGAGGTGCTACTTATGGCTAGAGAATGAAAAAAAGCAAGCGTGAAAAGCACAAAAGAAAGACAAAGAAACACAAATGTACAAAAACACAGACATACAGAACTTAGAAGAAGCAACTAAACACAAGTAGGTCAGGTCTAAGCAGGACAACTGAAGCACGTGTCCCAGGGGAGTAAGTCACAGGTCACATGACCGTCAGAGGGCGACAAAGGTTGTTCTCAAAACTATTTTAGCAGCAATCTTATACGTTTAATTAAGTACACCTGCACTACCTAACGAAGTCCTATGACAGTAACAAAATATTGTAACAGAGTGCACACACACAACATTACACCAACCTCTCTAAAAATGAACCCTAATGTTGATACCGAAACCTTACTGGGACTCATTTGCCAATCCCTAGTGGCCCATTTGGCAGGAGAAGCGATGTGAAGCTGGTATCTAGTCATTAGATGTTATCCTATATTTATACAGTATCTTACAAAAGTGAGTACAGCCCTCACATTTCAGCAAGCGTGTTCTTCTCAAGGGACAACACTATAGCATTTGAATATCAGTGTACAGATTTTATTATACTGTCGATTTCCTATCAACACACAACTATTATTGTCTAAAGCTGGCAACACAAGTGAGCACCAAGATAATTTTGCCTGTCCTCATGTGTCCTCTCTGGGGGTGCATGAGTGCTGCCAGCACTGAAGAGCGACAACAATAACGCAACGCTTTTCAAGTAATGGTGTTGTAAAGTTTGAACTGGTAATCAGATTACCCGTTACTAGTAAAAATACACTTCTATCCCTAACACTGGTGCTGACCCTAAAGACACAAGTTTACTCTGAGATGTACACAATTGTGTTGGCAGCTATCTGCTCTGTTTCGCTCATTTTAATGGGATAGTAGACAGTAGCTAGACACTGACTACTCTAAACTTTTCCTATGTTTTATTTCTATTGTATTATCCCTTGAGAAGATTTTTCAAATGCTTGCTGAAATGTAAAACATCAAGTATCCCTACATTTACATCCTTCCCTGCCTCTGCGTACCAGAGAAGATGAGTGTGGGAACAGAGACAGAGAAGTTCTGGGACAGTCTCTGGGCGCTGCACACCGAATGCACGGGGCTGTTGTGGGTCGAGCGGCATCCGTGGGCTAAGGGAGACCTGGGCCAATCAGCGCGGAGGCGGAGAGAGAGCGAGACGACCGGTTTGTTGGACACACAGTAAGAATTGTGTCAGTCCCAGTGGTGCAGCCAGAGAGAAGGAAATAAAGATAGGCACACAACAACTTACAACACAGCATTGGCAATAGGGTGAAAAGTGGGTTTGTTTCCACGGTCTTTCTGTAAGCCAAGCCTCACTTGAACATGAACATGCACGCCAGGGATGCAAACACAACAGGGCTAAAATGACTAACAATCTCCAAGCATGTACACTACAAATGTTTGTAGCTATCCACTCTGTTTTTTTCCTTGTTGGCATTTCCTCCCAATAACTATAGATACAGTCGTGGTCAAAAGTGTACATACACTTGTAAAGAACATAATGTCATGGCTGTCTTGAGTTTCCAATCATTTCTACAACTCTTGTTTTTTTGTGATAGAGTGATTGGAGCACATTTTTGTTTCATCTGACACCACATGGACAAAGATAAGACCTTCTGGAGGAAAGTTCTGTGGTAAGATGAAACAAAAATTGAGCCGTTTGGCCCCAAGACCCATACCAGCAATATGTTTGGAGGAGAAAAGGTGAGGCCTTTAATCCCAGGAACACACTTCCTACCATCAAGCATGGTGGTGGTAGTATTATGCTCTGGGCCTGTTTTGCTGCCAATGGGACTGGTGCTTTACAGAGAGTAAATGGGACAATGAAAAAGGAGGATTACCTCCAAGTTCTTCAGGACAAGCTAAAATCATCAGCCCGGAGGTTGGGTCTTGGGCGCTGTTAGAATAATTGTAAGTTATCACAAAAACTTTGTGTTACATTGAGTGTCTGGTGAGAAGACAAAAGCTGTCTTTGGAACCTACCAAGAGTAAGGCTCGTAAAACTCCACTGTGTAGGGAGTTGGGAAGCAAAATGAAGGTGTTGTTTTCTTTCATGTATGGTAATCAACAGAACGATATTGTTCTAACGCAAGGACTTCAAAGCGGAGAGGAAGCAGGACCAGACTCCCCTCCAGGCGACCTCTTCTTGAACCTCCTTTTTGAACAGTTTTACGAAAGTCTTTTTGAACTATTTTACGACCTCTTCTTTTTAACTGTTCGGTAACCAAAGGCAACGCTGTTTACGACCTACTTCCCTCTGGAAGCAGCTGTGGTCATGTGGTCTGAGAAAGTCAAATAAAGAAGGAGGAGTACAATCTTTCGCCAGAGCGTGCTGAGATCCTGTACAAGGGTACAGTGTAGAGGCGACTCTTCTCAATTGAGTCCAAATTGAATTCTGTCTCTGATTAATTATTTTCCTCTTGTCTTGTTTAATAGATGTCATCAATGTTTGAACCGGACAGCGCAGTTGGGTGTTCCAGAAGGACAATGACCCCAAACACACGTCAAAAGTGGTAAAGGAATGGCTAAATCAGGCTAGAATGAAGGTTTTAGAATGGCCTTCCCAAAGTCCTGACTTGAACGTGTGGACAATGCTGAAGAAACAAGTTCATGTCAGAAAACCAACACATTTAGCTTAACTGCACCAATTTTGTCAAGAGGAGTGGTCAAAAATTCAAGCAGAAGCTTGCCAGAAGCTTGTGGATGGCTACCAAAAGCGCCTTATTGCAGTGAAACTTGCCAAGGGACATGTAAGCAAATAACATTGCTGTATGTATACTTTTGACCCAGCACATTTGCTCACATTTTCAGTGGACCCATAATAAATTCATAAAAGAACCAAACTTCATGAATGTTTTTTTGTGACCAACAAGTATGTGCTCCAATCACTCTATCACAAAAAAATAAGAGTTGTAGAAATGATTGGAAACTCAAGACAGCCATGACATGATGTTCTTTACAAGTGTATGTCCACTTTTGACCACGACTGTACCTTCTGTATGTGTGATTGAGAAGTGGTTCCATCCCTGAGACGCGACAACACACAAGCATACCAGCAGAGTGCAGCAGCAGACCAAATGGAGTGGGTCAGAACATGCTCACTAAATACTATTAGGAGGCAGCACTAAACCGTGCAGAGAGCAGTAAGCCATGCAAGAGCAGACAAAGGAAGGTGGGTAAAAATGTTGGTTTGTGTGCATGTGTGTGTGTGTGTACTGTACGTGTGTGTGTCTCAGGATAATAGTTTCGAGATGCAATACAGGTGGTACAATAGATAATGAACAAATACTGAGACACACACAGGAGAAAAGACTTTAGACAGATGTTTTGCCCACATACACTCCCTCTCATGCTAAATATCATATCTATTCTCAAACACTTGCACATAATAGTCATGCTCTGTTCCTACTCACTCCTTTCCATCCTTAGAAGGGGAATTGCAGGCGTTGGAGGCAGGAGCGGTGCTCGGGTGGATGTGTGTCGTGGTGATGGTGGAGGGGATGTTGCCCGTGCCTCCGGAGCTGAGTTTTTCCAGTGTGCATGCGGTACCTATGGCCCGCACAACCAGGCCCGACTCTCCTTCCAGGTCAAAACACTGCAGGTAGCCCACCACGGCGTTCCCCCCCATCTCTAGTACTTTGAGCCCTATTTTCCTCTGCAGCTCTCCTAGACATACACAGGCATCAACATGAGATGAAGCCTACAAGGATTTCATTTGGTTGCAATCATTTCCCCTACCAGACATAAGAGAGATGAGCCTTTGGCGAGCTTCGTTGGAGGCTCGAGGAGTTCTGATGCGGTCAATCCACTGATACTCCGGATCTTCGTTCACCACTAGTTCCTCCACAAAGCCATGGACCATCACTGCACGGTAATAGCGAGGAATGGATGGGGCTGCCATGCAAAAGTGACACAAATGCACAATAAAAATTGACATATTTTATGTTTGAAAATCACAATCTTACGGAATATAGTGAAATCTTGGGACGCCTCATGCCCTACAAATTCTGAATTATACCATCATTTTTGGGGAAAGCATGCTTCTACAGTTATTCCAAAATTGTGTAATTAGTAGGGGTGTAACGGTACATGTATTTGCATTGAACCGTTTCGGTACGGGGGCTTCGGTTCGTTCCGGAGGTGTACCGAACGAGTTTCCACGCGGACATATTAAGTAGCGTAACGCACGTTGTGTAGACAATGCACACTGAGGCACAACACACGGCATGCTAGCAGTTAACAGGCTACGATAGACTGACCATACGTCCTCTTTTCACCGGACATGTCCTCTTTTGCGGAGCTGTCCGGGCGGAGTTTCTTAAATGCCTCAAATGTCCGGCATTTTGAGTTAGGGTTTCGTGTATTTTCAATGTACGTTCAGGGTTAAGAAGGGGTTAAAAACAAAACAAATTGTGCGAGCAGCAGCATTGGTGAGGGAGAGGCAGAGACAGAGAGAGTGAGAGAGTTATGATAAACGAGCATGCGTCGCCAGGCTCTGCTTTTTATCCATAGATTTATCACATTTAATTTTTTATTATCTATAGCAGGGGTGTCAAAAGTGTGGCCCGAGGCCATTTGTGGCCCACAGCTAATGTTTTAAAGGCCCACGGCACATTCTAAAAATACTATTAAAATAAACAAAAACATAGCAAAAGATAAAAAAGTTTGAAGGTTAAATGTAATTTAGAAAAAGTTGCAATGTTGAGTAAAAAAACAAAGCTGTTTTTTTTCTTTCAAACTGTCATTGCTCAAAACATAATATTGAATCAAAATCAATGTCATTATCAATTATTGACCTATTCAAGGTTCCCATTACTTCACATCAAATATTCCACTAAGAAAAATATTTTTGGTGGAAGGTTTTGCAAATTTGGTAAATAAATAACCCAAAAATGTATACTTTGTTGTTTTCTTACTGTACCGAAAATGAACCGAACCGTGACCTCTAAACCGAGGTACGTACCGAACCAAAATTTTTGTGTACCGTTACACCCCTAGTAATTAGTAAATCTGTCATGCATGATGTCTAGGGATGTACAGATCAACCATATGATAAACTGCTGTAAATCCACTACAGTTAACATTGCCGTTTCAAACGTTACTGATTACTGCACTTTAAAAAAGCCAGGGTGATACTGCTCATTAACTGGACAAGCAGACAGCACGCTAATTGCTCACTTGCTTAAATGTGAACACGAATACAAGACACATTAATTCATGTCTTTCCCCATACAAGCCTCATACCCAAGGACAGTGTTTTTCAACCTTTTTTGAGCCAAGGCACATTGTTTCCATTGAAAAAATGCAGAAGCACACCACCAGCAGAAAACATAAAAAAATTAAACTCATCAGACAGTAAAAAGTTATTCTGGCAATTGTTGGATATGAATTCAAACCATAACTAAGCATGCATCACTATAGTTCTTGTCTCAAAGTAGGTGTACTGTCACGACCTGTCAAATCACGCCGTGACTTTATATTTAGAGTTTTCCTGTGTATAGTGTTTTAGTTCTTGTCTTGTGCTCCAATTTTGGTGGCTTTTCCTGTTTTGTTGGTATTTTCCTGTAGCAGTTTAATTTCTTACCTGAGCGCTATTCCCTGCACATGCTTTGTTTTAGCAATCAAGACCATTTCAGTTGTTTTTATCCTCCTTTGTGTAGACATTGTTAATTGTCATGTCATATTCGGATGTACTTTGTGGACGCCGTCTGCTCCACACGCTGTAAGTCTTTGCTGTTGTCCAGCATTCTGTTTTTGTTTACTTTGTCTCCTGTTCAGGTTTAGTTTCATTCTGCATAGCCTTCCCTAAGCTTCAATGCCTTTTCTTAGCGACACTCGCCTCCTGTTTATTTTTGGTTTAAGCATTAGATATCTTTTGACCTGCCGCTGTCGTCTGCATATTGTGATCATGACAAAGCAATTAGCTACATGCTGCCACCTACTGATATGGATGAGTATTACACGGTTACTCTGCCGAGCTCCAGACAGCACAGACACTCAACAACGGCACATTATTTGCGTATCATAATTACTGGTTTGCAAAAAATATTTTTAACCCAATTAGGTGAAATGACAATCTCCCACGGCCCTAGGACATTGCTGTCTGAGCAACTAGATGTTCAATTGTGCACATTGAATCTACAGGCTGTGATGCCTTAGAACAGAGTGGTAGATGTGAGGGTCTACACACAGATGTGACTACAACAGGTAATAGAAACCGTTTTGCCTTTATCATTGAGAAACACATTAAAAATTTAACAGATTAAAACAGTAGAATACAAACATATTTAAAACACTCACATACAATATAATGGCTCTTAAGAGAACAGAGCAATATTTAATGTTTATTCTGCCAAGGAATGTATATTTAAAGGCCTCAATGCATATTTTAGGGAACAGTTTTGAAATAAACAAAGATTTTCCTCTTTGCCATAACCTTCATTATTTTTTTCTAACAAATGCACAACATTGAAAGTGCAGTCCGCCAAACAGATCACATTGCAGTGGCCTTGCGGAAACTATGTCCGTGTATTTAAAGTTCTGGGCACACCATACGGCTCGGATTGTATCGATTTTAATCATTTTACTCCTCAAACCATTAATAAAAGCACCAGAATATAATTTTTTACTTATTGAATATACAACTCAATGGATTAATCGTCACAGCTCTATATTATGTGTGCCATTTTGGAATGACGTAGCTCAGATGTTAGAGCGGCCGTGCCAGCAACTCGAGGGTTCCTGGTTTGATTCCGGCTTCCGTCATCTTTAAGGCATCCGTCGTGTCCTTGGGCAAGACACTTCACCCACCTTGCTCCCAGTGCACCTCACATTGGTGTGTGTATGAACGTTTGCTGGTGGTCAGAGGGGCAGCTGTGGCTACAAATGTAGCTTACCACCATCATAGTGTGAATGTGGAGTGAATGAATGATGGGTTCTCAGTTCTCTGTGAAGCGCTACGAGTGTGTAGAAATAAGCTATATAAATCTAATCCTTTATTCTTCTTTTTACAAACTGTGTTTAAAAGTGTGTGTATAAGTACATTATGTGCACATTCAACTTTACTGTGATAATAATGATAACCCAGGTGTCATAGGAGATGTCACACAACAAATCTCGTCTTGGATTACACCATTTGAGACAAGCACATTCAAAGCCGCAAAACACCAGCGCCATCCCAATACTGATTACATTTTAAACTGGTTAAATTATTTTAACACTTGTGTGACAAGTAACCATGAGCCTTTTACATTACTTTTAGGTTTAACATATTTGTAGACTTCTTTGAGCTTTAAGAATGTTGAAAAGTTATTTTGAAATGGTCTGTACTGCCAATGAAGGTTATGTGATGGCGATGAGTTTGTTGGTCAAACTCACTGCAGAAGAACTTGACTCCACAGGACGATTGTCTGAAGCGGTTCAAGTCGTTGAAGAGCTCCACTTTGACAAGGATGTTAATCTCCCCACGAATGCCTAGCAACAAATAACGGGGACGACTTAATAACAATAAGAGATAGTACACATGAGAGTGTCAGTCATCACATAAGAGTTGCTTCAGGTACCATGGATAGTATCGTAGATGGGAAACCAGCCAGAGATGACAGAGGCGGCCTCACTGCACAGCAGTGGGTCGATGTCGATGTAAACCTTGCCTATGGCGTCGTTTGCGCTGTAAGTGTCATGGTCCAACACTGTGATCTGCAGTGGCTCATCCTGCAGGTCCTCATCGTCCACCTACATACCCAAAGAAGCAGTGTGAATATTACGTCAAGTCATGGCGATCAATAAACCTTAAAATGTCATTTAATTTGCACTATTTATGCTAGGTTCACACCAACGGCGCTTTGACGGCGCTTTAAAGCGGCATGCAAAGCGGCGTTAAAGCGTAACAAAGCCTGATTAAAGCGTGAGGGTCGTAATGGATCGTGGGAAAGCTTGTAGTGAAGCGGGACATGCTGCAAGTTCGCCAAATTTTTTTAAACAGTTTAAAAAAATTTGGCGCTCTGTCAAGAATGGAATAAAGCGCCGAGAGCGTATCAAAGCGTGACAAAGCCTGACAAAGCTCAGCAAAGCTTGACTCAAAGCGTAGGAAAGCTTAACAGATCTTGGTTCAAAGCGCAATAGGAAGGAAGTGACTGTGATCTTGACTAGTGACATTGAAACTTTATGTAAAACCAACACAGGATTACAAATCCATTCTCTTTTGTATCATTGCCTTTTTTATACGATGATCATTGTTTCTGTTCTTCTGCTGTTTGATGTTGCAGTTTGACATTACTGTCTATAATTTTTCTGTATGAGAATGTTAATAATAAAGAGAATATGTTACGTTTAAAAGAAAAGCCTTTTATTATTGTCAACTAGCATAAGAAATGAAAGATAGATATTTATTTAGATGACAAAGAAATAAAAGAAATGAAGATATAAAACATAATATAACGAAAAAAAAGAGAAATTTAAAAAATAAATGAATATAAAAAATGTGTGGAAAACAGTATACTGAGTTTTTCACATTTTTTTCTTATTTTTGTTTTAACAATGCACAACAGAGCTTGATAATCGTGTCAGAGCCTGATTTAAAGCGTCAGGATCGCATCAAAGCGTAATATAGTTCAATAAAGCGTAATAAAACGTATCAAAGCGTGATTTAAAGCGTATCAAAGCGGCATCAAATCGTGAGGAACGGTAACAAAGCGGCAACTAATTCGTATCAGAGCGTATCAAAGCATAACATTACTTCGGAGATCGGGATATTCGTGGAAAAATTGACAAAAATGACGGCGCTTTGCTCGCCGCTTGAAAGCGCGGCAAGCGCCGTTGGTGTGAACCAGGCATTACCTTTTTAATTATGCTATAACACAGGTGGTGCCCACACTTTTTCTGCAGGCGAGCTACTTCTCAATTGACCAAGTGGAGGGGATCTACCTCATTCATATACATAACTTATATTTATTTATTTATGAAGGAGTTTTTTGTTAACAAGTTAAAGGTGTTTAATGATAATCAAGCATGTTTAACATTCCTTTCTTTCATGAAGACAAGAACATAAGTTGTTGTATGACCTGATTGTGATGACTTGCATTGATAGGAATCAGACAGTAGTGATGAGAAAGTCCACATTTTCAAATGGAGGAGAACGAAAGTCCTCCTTTCTGTCCAACACCACATGAAAGTGCTTGCTTTTAAGAATCTTATTTGTCCAGCTTTCATAATCGTTTTTATACACTTTACAAGAAATACATTGGCGGCAAACTCCGTAGCTTGCCAGCTTTCTGAGACTCTTATTTTGTTAGCGCAGGCAGTATGAAGCAGCGCTTTTATTGTGAAGACAGGAACTGTGCAGTCGGTCTTCAAAAGAGTTTTGACGGCAGGTACGGCGCAAGAGTCTGTTGTGAAATAAGAAGCGTTTCACGCCTTCCTGTCGGTCATTTTTTCTTAATAATGATCCAGCAGCAGCCAGCGTCATCTAACAAGACCCTAGGGTGCCGTGAATGTCAAACAAGTGACGAAAGTGACATCTTGGTTTAGAATGATGATCGCTACTAGTGGCCTGTGAAAAGAGCATTACAAGGAAATGGATATCCCAGGAGAGCCCAACTTTGAAGCGATGGATGAAAATCACAATGGACATATATAAAATGGAGAAGATAATTGCCTTTATTAATTATAAATTGGCTTAAGGCTCTGGATGTTGTGGGGCTGTCTTGGTTGACAAGACTCTGCAGCATCGCGTGGACATCGGGGGCGGTACCTCTGGATTGGCAGACCGGGGTGGTGGTTCCTCTCTTTAAGAAGGGGAACCGGAGGGTGTGATCCAACTATTGTGGGATCACACTCCTCAGCCTTCCCGGTAAGGTCTATTCAGGTGTACTGGAGAGGAGGCTACGCCGGATAGTCGAACCTCGGATTCAGGAGGAACAGTGTGGTTTTCGTCCTGGTCGTGGAACTGTGGACCAGCTCTATACTCTCGGCAGGGTCCTTGAGGGTGCATGGGAGTTTGCCCAACCAGTCTACATGTGCTTTGTGGACTTGGAGAAGGCATTCAACCGTGTCCCTCGGGAGGTCCTGTGGGGAGTGCTCAGAGAGTATGGGGTATCGGACTGTCTGATTGTGGCTGTCCGCTCCCTGTACGATCAGTGTCAGAGCTTGGTCCGCATTGCCAGCAGTAAGTCGGACATGTTTCCAGTGAGGGTTGGACTCCGCCAAGGCTGCCCTTTGTCACCCATTCTGTTCATAACTTTTATGGACAGAATTTCTAGGTGCAGTCAAGGCGTTGAGGGGATCCGGTTTGGTGGCTGCAGGATTAGGTCTCTGCTTTTTGCAGGTGATGTGGTCCTGATGGCTTCATCTGGCCAGGATCTTCAGCTCTCACTGGATCGGTTCGCAGCAGAGTGTGGAGCGACTGGGATGAGAATCAGCACCTCCAAGTCCGAGTCCATGGTTCTCGCCTGGAAAAGGGTGGAATGCCATCTCCGGGTTGGGGAGGAGACCCTGCCCCAAGTGGAGGAGTTCAAGTACCTCGGAGTCTTGTTCACGAGTGAGGGAAAAGTGGATCGTGAGATCGACAGGCGGATCGGTGCGGCATCTTCAGTAATGCGGACGCTGTATCGATCCGTTGTGGTGAAGAAGGAGCTGAGCCGGAAGGCAAAGCTCTCAATTTACCGGTCGATCTACGTTCCCATCCTCACCTATGGTCATGAGCTTTGGGTTATGACCGAAAGGACAAGATCACGGGTACAGGCGGCCGAAATGAGTTTCCTCCGCCGGGTGTCGGGGCTCTCCCTTAGAGATAGGGTGAGAAGCTCTGCCATCCGGGGGGAGCTCAAAGTAAAGCCACTGCTCCTCCACATCGAGAGGAGCCAGATGAGGTGGTTCGGGCATCTGGTCAGGATGCCACCCGAACGCCCCCCTCGGGAGGTGTTTAGGGCACGTCCAACCAGTAGGAGGCCACAGGGAAGACCCAGGACACGTTGGGAAGATTATGTCTCCCGGCTGGCCTGGGAACGCCTCGGGATCCCCCGTGAGGAGCTGGACGAAGTGGCTGGGGAGAGGAAAGTCTGGGCTTCCCTGCTTAGGCTGCTGCCCCCGCGACCCGACCTCGGATAAGCGGAAGATAGATGGATGGATGGATGGATGGATGGATGGATATATATATATATATATATATATATATATATATATATATATATATATATATATATATATATATATATATATATATCCGAAAATGCATAATAAAGAAGGAAAAAAACATATATAAGTCGCACTGGAGTATAAGTCCCATTTTTGGGGGAAATTTATTTGATAAAAGCCAACACCAAGAATAGACATTTGAAAGGCAATTTAAAATGTCTAAAGAATAGTGAACAACAGGCTGAATAAGTGTACGTTATATGGGGCATAAATTACCAACTGAGAAGGTGCCTGGTATGTTAACGTAACATATTATGGTAAGAGTCATTCAAATAACTATAACATATAGAACATGCTATACGTTTACCAACAATCTGTCACTCCTAATCGCTAAATCCCATGAAATCTTATACGTCTAGTCTCTTACGTGAATGAGCTAAATAATATTATTTGATATTTTACACTAATGTGTTAATCATTTCACACATAAGTCGCTCCTGAGTATAAGTCGCACCCCCCGGCCAAACTTTGAAAAAAACTGCGACTCATAGTCCGAAAAATACAGTGTATATATATATATATATGTTTATATTATTTTATTTTATTTCTGATTATTATTATTATTAATAATGTATTATTTTTTATTTATTTAATTGATGTATTTGCAAATATTACTTTGTTTTTCTGCTGTTTCTTTCTTTTATTGGGGGAGAGGGGATGGTTGGGATACAAACAAAGAATATTTTGACATTTAGGGCAGACAACAGATATATGATGTATGTGAATATGATGTAATGGATAGGAATGTCTGATGCTGGATGTCAATAAAAATAAAATAAAATAAAAAAAGAATGATGATCACTAATTTTTAGGTCAATTTTTTTTATGCCTGGCTGGCGATGGACTGACACACCCGCCACCATCGACCGATGGTTATTAAAATATATGACTATGTAGCTCTCATAGCTATACTGGCATTGCTCATGTCACGCTTCTTGGAGCCACACAGCTCATTAGAATTAAAGCTCCAGACGAACAAAACCACATGTTTCCAATAGGGTTGTACAGTATACCGGTATTGGTATAGTACCGCGATAATAATGAATCATATTCGGTACTATACCGCTTCTAAAAAGTACCGTACCGTACCGTACCAACACTAGTTTCCAGTAGGGCTTAGTGAAAGCACTTTTAAACTGTAC